>NC_136061.1:368367015-368547015 GCF_964261635.1 Lissotriton helveticus
GAAGCCGATAGATCCTCATAAACACTGCGCAAGAAGGAGATCAGGGATGGTTTAACCCCCATGGACCCAAGCACGGCCCAGAGCTTGGCTCTATTTACTCTGTCAATGGGTGAGCTTAGGTCCATGAAGGCCAGATAGACTGCCCCCTCCTTCGCCCCTGTGTACTTTACAATTCACAAATACAGGTTCAGGGTCTGATCAACTGTGCCCCGCCCTCAACCTGTATTGGGCTTCCGATAATACATTCTTATATTTTACCTAGGTGGTAAGGGGATCCAGCAGGGCCCTCCCTAACACCTTAACCTTACCACCAAGGAAATGGGACGGTAACAGGTGGGGTCAGCACTAGTACTATTCTTGAAGATGGGGACGATGATCGATTGTTTCCAGCTAGAGTGGAGCGGCCCACTAATGGCTGTGTTAAAGTGCTAAGTGAATATAGGGCCCCAAAGATCAACCTCCGATTTAAATAGGTCTCCCAGGATACCATCTGGGCCTGGGGTCTGGCCATCAGGGAAACACGTGATAGCTTTCCTAACTTCCTCCCACTGAAAGCAAAAGACCGGAAACCTCCTGTTCTACAGGCAACAGGACCTATTGGGCTTAAGGTCGTAAGTGGCCCCAAATTGGTCTAACCAAGCCTCGGGGGTGATGGTGGTCAGGACCTGCACGCTGATAATAAGGGTAGCTAGCATTCTAAGAATCTTCAAAATACAAGAAGAGGGGACAAGGGGCGAATGAAGGTCCATCATGCACGCCCCCAATCAGGCTATGCAGGTAGAAGAAGTATGTAGTTCCTGAGTGAAAGAAAAATATATAGGTCGGGGTAGCCCCTTCTATGTACACCCAATCTACCCCACTCCAATCTACCCCACTCCAGCCTACCCCAGTATATCCCACTCTAGCCCGATCTACCCTGATCTACCGTACTCCGATCTACTCCACCTCAGTCTACCCCACTCTAGCACAGTCTACGCCACTTCAGCCCAATCTACCCCTCCCTCTTCAATCCATCACGCTAATCTACGAAACTCTTGCACTCCATCTACCCCACTCCACCCTACCCCAACCCACCCCACTCCATTCACCCCACCCTACTTCCACACCATTTTTTGCCGATCTACCCCACTCTACCCCATTCAATTCTACCCCACTCAATTCTACCCCACTCCAATCTACCTCACTCCACGCCACTAACCTTTAGCCATTCTGAACAACAGCCACACTGGTGTACATAATGGCTATAACACATTGCCAAAGCCAAAAGCTCTCATAACTGCTATAACACATTGCCAAAGCCAAAAGTTCTCATAACTGCTATAACACATTGACAAAGCCAAAAGCTCTCACATAGGTGAGATCTATTTGCTTTGACCTTGCTTGTTTGAGGTTTCCTTGTAAGGTTTTACCATCCGCTTACCATAATTAGGAGATATCGGTTTAGGGTTATCGCTTGCAACTACAATGCTCTGAGGCTACCTTGGTGATTTGCGGCACGTTATGAAAACTTTTGAAATGCATTGCCCACTCCCCTCAATACCTCCTTATTTCACATGTGAGTGCAGGAAACCTACATGAGTAAATGCTGATAATGGTGAAATATGTTTTATTATTCCTTTCCTTTTCTATTATTTTTTCCTTATGTTGTGAACTGTAGAACAGAGATTCGTGTGTAAGCAAAAGGCCTACAATGTTCAACTCACTCAACACACCATTTAAAGGCATGTACAGTAAATGCCTTGCAAGGTAACCATTAATTGCAAACGGAGTTCGGTGAACATGCATCGATTTTCTTTCCATATGCAACCCTGCAAAACTGCAGATTTCTTCAGGCTCCACACAGGAAGACAAAAAAGACAGCCATACCAGGTGCTATTTGGCTGTTGCAACATACTTCTGTTATACTTCTGACAGAACAGTTGCCACTGTAGTGGTAAAGTACTACTTTTCGTCTTATTAGAAAAACATGTTGATTTTGCACTTCTTTTCCAGTTTTGTTTATTCTATTATCCAGGTTACTCTTATAGAGCAAGAGACATTTTGCACAATAACATGAAGAAAGCTCATTAAAAAATGTAATTGTAAAACGTAGACTGCAAAAATATTGGCTTTTTAATTTGATGTGATTTTTATGTTGGTTATGGTTTTTACTGCTGTAGTTGGGCTATAACATAGCCAGAGAGAGGGACCTTGCACTGGAAACACCAGTACTTAAACTCTCCGAGGCAAGATAAATAGCCCAGTGGTCATTTCCTGTTGTAACACCTAGTTTATCCTGAGTTATGTTTTGGTAATTTCTCCAACAGATTGAACTCGGGGACTGGGAAGTGAGTAAACCCAAGTTATTGCACTTGATCTAAGAATCTTTAACAGTGTTTTACATCCTTCCATTAGTGACACTTTACACATGGATACATTTGCTTTTTTAATTTTCTGAGCTCCTTTTATCACTCCTTATACAGAGGAGTGTCCAAAACCCCATCCCCAGATCAAAATACCTCAACTTATAAAGGTAACCACCAGTCCTCTCCCTCCAGAGGATTTTTTCAAGGAGGGTATAAAGGCAACAACTTTAAGGGTATTGATAAGGGCAACACACCTCGTAACTCCCCTTCCCCCAACAAATAGTGACTTGCCCACGCTCACCTCTTCCCCACCGACCTCCCCCCCCCGGATTACATTATACCGATCGGGGGAAGACTTCAACAATTTCTCCTCATTTGGCACTCCATAACAACAGACTGGGTGCTTGGAATTATACAACATGGTTATTGCCTGGAGCTTACCAGCAATCCCCCAAATATTCCACATCTATCTCACAGGTTGTCTCTAGAACACATACACTTACTAGAACAAGAGGTCCACTCCCTCTTACTAAAAAGGGGTATAGAGACGGTTCCAATAGAGTACCAGGGTTCAGGGGTTTACTCTCTGTACTTTCTCATCCCCAAAAAGGACGGTTCCCTAAGACCTATTCTGGATCTCAGAGAGTTAAACCGTTATAAACTGTCAGAGCACTTTCACTTGGTGACGCTTCAATAGGTACTCCCACTTTTACAAAGAGCAGATTTTATGTCTACTCTAGATTTAAAAGATGCATATTTTCATGTTCTAATTCATCTGGCTCAGATTTGTGATAGCAGTCAAGCCTTACCAGTTCAAGGTGCTTCCCTTCGGAGTGACTACAGCGCCCAGAGTTTTTACCAAATGCATGGCAGTAGTCGCTGCTCATCTCAGAAGACAGCAGATTCACGTCTTCCCCTATCTAGACAACTGGCTTATCAAAGCCAGCACTCACGAGAACTGCACACACAAATCACAATAGATCTACTTCATCATCTGGGCTTCACCATCAATGCACAAAAATCTCAACTGCATCTTTCCAGGATGCAGTCTTATCTAGAGTCAGTCTAGACACATTTCAAGCTCTAGCCTCTCCCAATGTAACTATGTAACCTGTAACTGCTGATCCTCATGTAAAGCGCTCTGATACCTTCGGGTCTAGCCAGTGCTATATAAAACTTTGCAAACAAACAATATTCAAACTGCAGTTTCAACCACAGCAAGCCTTACCAGCCAGGGTGTTCATGCAACTGCTGGGAATGATGGTGTCTTGTATCGCAATTGTACTCCATGCAAGGTCTCACATGCGCCCGATAAGAATGCTTAGCACGTCAGTGGAATCATTCACAGGGTCTATTAACTGATCTGTTGTTGGTAGACAGCCGTACCCATCGCTCTCTGCAGTGGTGGAACCCACAAAACTTGTCCGCAGGCTGGCCTTTCATCGACCAGGTTCCACAGATCGTGCTCTCAGCAGACGCATCTCTAACGGGTTTGGGGGCTCACCTCAAACATTACACAATACAAGGCCTCTTGAGCAACAAGCACAAGACTCTCCACATCAACTATCTGGAGCTTTTAGCTATTTTTCTAGTGCTCAAAGCTTTTCAAACTCACCTCATAGCCAGAACTGTCCTAGTTCGAACGGACAACATGACAGCAATGTATTACGTGAAGATGGAGAGGGGACACACACACTCTCCAACTGTCAAGACTTGCTCAAGCCATTTGGAATTGGGAGATCCATCACAAGATTTATCTTCTGGCAGAACATCTACCAGGAGTAAACCATCAAATTGCCGATCTCCTCGGCAGAAGAAGGCAGCAAATACATGAGTGGGAACTTCACCCCCAAGTTCTCCTTCTGCACTTCCAACAATGAGGACCAAAAACACAAAATGCCCAAACTTTGGCTCCAGGTTTTCACACCCTCTCTCAAAGGGCAATGCCCTATGGATGAACTGTTCAGAAATATTTGCCTACGATTTTCCG
Source organism: Lissotriton helveticus (assembly GCF_964261635.1). Lineage (NCBI taxonomy): Eukaryota > Metazoa > Chordata > Amphibia > Caudata > Salamandridae > Lissotriton > Lissotriton helveticus. Next base: position 368,371,351 of record NC_136061.1, read on the forward strand.
CCTCTCCCGCTCATTCCATGGGTGGTTCGAAAACTCAGGCAAACATCCCTGGTAGCTCCCACATGGGCCCGTCAACCATGGTACACCACCCTGTTGGAGCTGTCACTAGTTCCACTTCAAAAACTGCACGTTACCTCCAGTCTCCTTACACAGAACCATGGAGAAGTCAGACATCCAAATCCCAAAGAACTGAATTTAGCGATCTGGTTCCTGAAGTTATAGAGATTAATTATTTAAATTTACCACCAGACTGTATGAATATTCTAAAAGAAGCAAGAAGGCCTACCACCAGAGCTTGCCATGAAGCAAAATAGAAACTTTTTTTATATATTGCAATAATAACAAAACCAATCCTTTTAAATGCTTCTATACAACACATTATATGTTATTTGTTTCATTTACAGCAAACAGAATTGGCCTGAACGTCTATTCGTTTGCAACAAGTAGGGACCCCTGTTAGGTTTGGAGGACTCCTAGGACAGGGCAATAATGCAATGCAACACATTTCCTAGGCAGTATTTAGGATTCAGTTAACATGCTGGCTGGTCAGACATCAGAAAAACGGGTGATAACCCTGGCTCAGTGCAAAACACAACACAAATTAAAACATGGATATTTCTTTTATTCTATTTTTTTTTTTTTTTTTTTTTAAAGTGGAAAGGATTAAATATAATACATATATAACACATATATCTCTGAAGTTAAGAAAGTGCATGACACATTTGATGCAGTGAATTGACCCTATGTAACGGTGGGAAAGAACTGTATCACAGAATAAACCAATACATTAAAAACATATTTTTTACATTTATATAATACACCATTTATACAAAATAATGTAATGTGGCCGGAAGCTGTAAGTAGTCTCAACGCGCGTTTCGGCACATCATTGCCTTCATCAGGAGTGCCACAAGGGAACGGAGAATTTCAGCGATGTTTATCAGAGGTGTCTTTTTAAAAAAAAATTAACTGATCTTTTCTCTTTAGGAGGATACCTTTTTGATGATTTAAAATTGCACTTATAGAGACTTGCTCAGGCTTTTTATCGGTGGAGTCCAGCAACTAAGGATATGTTGTGCAGTCCCCACAGCACCCAAGGAAAAACCTGTGTTAAAGGTTGAGCTCATGGCGGTTTCACCATCTTTCTGACAACTATGCACCCTAGCCGAATAGCTGCTTCAGGACGAAAGCTATCACTTTTTACCCGACTTTCGTTTTTGGTCCCGGCGTATGTAATTGAAAGCATTTTTGACTTCCTAACGTGTACGAAGCGCCGCCACTGGCCCGCCAAATTCCATCAGCCAAGCATCGGCAAACGTCCTTAGAATCCCCCTCTTTTCTACTTTTCTAGAATAATAGAGCAAATCTACACCTGCAGATTCCATATATAAAGATTATCGTGAAGTTGAATCTAAGTTACAGGGACCTTATAAAAAAAACCTTTAACACAGGTTTTTCCTTGGGTGCTGTGGGGACTGCACAACATATCCTTAGTTGCTGGACTCCACCGATAAAAAGCCTGAGCAAGTCTCTATAAGTGCAATTTTAAATCATCAAAAGGTATCCTCCTAAAGAGAAAAGATCCGTTAATTTTTTTAAAAAAAGACACCTCTGATAAACATCGCTGAAATTCTCCGTTCCCTTGTGGCACTCCTGATGAAGGCACTGATGTGCCGAAACGCGCGTTGAGACTACTTACAGCTTCCGGCCACAATACATTATTTGTTTTGTATAAATGGTGTATTATATAAATGTAAAAAATAGGTTTTTAATGTATTGGTTTATTCTGTGATACAGTTCTTACCCACCGTTACATAGGGTCAATTCACTGCATCAAATGTGTCCTGCACTTTCTTAACTTCAGAGATATATGTGTTATATATGTATTATATTTAATCCTTTCCACTTTAAAAAAAATAAAAAAATTATAGAATAAAAGAAATATCCATGTTTTAATTTGTTGTGTTTTGCACTGAGCCAGGGTTATCACCCGTTTTTCTGATGTCTGACCAGCCAGCATGTTAACTGAATCCTAAATACTGCCTAGGAAATTTGTTGCATTGCGTCTATTCGTTTGCACCTTGCAGCAGTAGCTGCATACTTACAGAATAGGCAACATCTGTCACTATTCAGAGTTCCAGTAATCGAGGCATTCATGGAAGACTTAAAAAGAGTAATACCACCAAGGATTACTCCTGCCCTAGTGTGGAATCTCAACATTGTTCGTACAAGGCTCATGGGTCCACAGTTTAAACCATTGCACAAGTGGCCTTTACAATGGCTCTCCTGGAAAGTTGCTTTCCTCATTGCTATCACATCACTGAGGAGAGTTGTTGAGCCTCGGGCATTACATTTAGAAGAACCATTGTTTCAGCTACACAAAGATAGGATAGTTCTCCGCACCAACCCTAAATTCCTCCCCAAAGTAGTTTCTGCTTGTCATGTAAACCAATCGGTTGAGTTAACACTTTTCTTTCTTCAATCTGATTCTGTGGCAGAATGCATGTAGGAGAGTAGGATTTGCTTACTATGATTACCCCCACTTTTTGCTGGTGTTTCACTGTTTTTCGACTTTAGTCTGGCTGGGGCCCTCCTAACCAGGACCCCAGCCTAGCTGCTTCCTCTCTAAATTGATTGTATGTACATTAGATACACTCCAGATAGGTTACTGGATTACCCTTGTGAGTCCCTAGTATATGGTACCTTGGATACTAAGGGCATAGGTACCCCAGGGGCTATAGCATGTATTATGCCACCCCAGCGAAGCAATCCAAAATGGCACCACAGGTCTGCTACTGCATCCTGGGTAAGGTGGTGCATGCACCCCTTACTAAGATATAGGCTACCTATATCTAACTTTAATCACTGACACATGTAAACCGATAAGTCACTATGGCAGGCAGGCCTTATCAATCCTGAAGGCAGAGTGCCTGGTTTTGTGTGCGAGGGTGCCCATGCATGAGCAGGACCCCTCTGCAGCTTTAGTAATCTATTCTCTGATGATGTTGTTCTGGATGCAGTACCCTGACACCCAAACACTGCCTTTGCAGGCTGAGTGTCTAAGTACAGAACTAAACAGAGAGTCGACATGGAACACATCCCTGTGTGCGTTGCCCACAGAACCCACTGCCCTGGCATACTTCAGTCACCCCTCCAGCTGGGTGCCCTATGCCAGTGGTGTGGGCACAGGTGCATGAGCCCTGTGCCCCTACAGTACCCAGGGCCATTCCTGGTCCCTGTAAGTGCAGTCATGCCATTAAGAGTATATGGTGCTGGGAGGTTGTCATTACGAACTCCACAGCACCATAATGGCTACACTGAAGATGGTTCAAAATGGAAATCTAATCATTGCTTTTATTAGTTCCTTCCTTAATCATGTCCTGTGATTTTTTTTTTTTTTAACCGGAGCTGTTATTTGTCAATGAATACTCGTGTAGGTATTGATGCGGCGGTCAGACACAGATTTGATTTTTCACAGATTACAGTAGACTTATTCTGAACATGAGTGGGTCTTCATGAATAGGAACCAATTTGTTAAGTTCTTGCTTTATGCTGGTTCAAGCCGGCCTCACCCCTAACAAATACCAAAGAGGTATTTCTTTGGGATATTCACATGTGTGCATTGTATACCTATTAGCCTGTCTCTTTACATCAGAAATGCATCACACACAAAGATTTCAACTAATTGTGGCAAACATTAAATCATATTTGAAGAGGAATACGTCTGTTTTGGAGTGTAACTTCTTTGTGTGGATTATCCAGAGAGAAATACGTGCTTGTTTCCAGGAAGCATTCCAAATGACACCCTTTCTGATGCATAATGGTAGTTGACCTAATTTATTTTCTTCCCGTTCTGCTCCAGACACTTCAAACTTCCCTTATGGTAGCAAAACTCCCTCCTGTGTAATTATTACACATTGAGCATCCACCACAAAGTGACTTCATTTTTTTGTGAATTAAGTACATGTTTGCCATATTATGATTGAGGCAAAATTCTTCAGCATCAGCTGCAGTTTTTTCATTTTTAGGCATGGGTTCCGTGGGGTTGGAAGAGCCACAATCTTGACTCTTCCGATGACATATTGTGTGTCATTGTGGGTGATTTGAAATTCTCCTTCAGGGAAGCCTTTTGTTACAAATGAAGGAGATTCTCATTACGAACAATAGTTATGTTTTTTTTGTAGTGTTGGTTGTCAGCTTTGCTGCTTGAACAAACGCTTGCTCTCACTTGTACTCATACATGTACCATTAATGTATAGTTTAGGCTTGTCGTAATGTTAAGTAGGCTTTTTAGCCTGTACTATTACATTTACATCATCTTAACGCTATTTAGTATGGTTAGGACCGTTGTTCCATATTTGGCTAGCGCCAGGATGTCTGCATGGTTCAAGTATGCTTAATACATATTCTAAATAAATAAACTCTTACTTTTAGCAAAGTTAGTATACATTTCTAAGTTATCTTTAGGTATCAGAAGACTCTTGTTGTTTTTTTGACAAATTAGTACTGCTGCAGATTGTAATTACTGCTTTACTGGTGAATATGATTGACACTTTGTGACTTAGAAGGGGAGTTATATTTTAAGTTGTTTAGGTTACAGCGGTTAGTCACCAAAGCGAAGAGTCAGATTTTTACCACATCTTCCCAGCTAAGAATTGCTTGAACTTGAAAATGTGTGCCCTTTTTGTACACTTTAAAAAAAAAAAAGATCTTAGTGTCTGGGTGTCATTAAATGGTTTGCTATACAGGAATCAATTTGTGGGAGGAATGAAGGTTTATATTTTTAATAGTCTACAGGAGCATCCTTCCGTGTTGATTACACGTTGCAGCATCCCCTTCAGCAGTGTCTTTGTATCAAGAAATCAGTGAAAGAGTGTTGTGCGCTTGTGCAAGTTTCTAAATCAACTGAGTGAAATAGCTTCCGTTTCATGCACATGAGACCATCATGGTGCTATTTTTTTCTTCAAATTACTGTTCTAGTGATGGTATGTAGTGTTTGACATCTGTCAGCTTTGTTTTATAACTGGTGTTTTTCCTTTTTTGCCTTCAGGAACACTCACGGTTGAACAGATCTATCAGGACAGAGACCAGTTTGCCAAGCTAGTGCGTGAGGTGGCTTCTCCTGACGTAGGACGTATGGGTATCGAAATCCTGAGCTTCACTATCAAGGTACAGTAGAAGCATCTCAAAGGGCTATTGTGGACAAAAAAGGTGACGGGTTGATATTTTCCTGCTAAATGAATTCCCTATTACTCGTACTCCATTCATTCCTCATTTGTCTAAGCATTTCATCCATTTGTGTCTGAATGGTTTGAGATCAAGGATGTCAGCACATCTGTTTTGGGCACTGTTGTGGGCACTTGCTGAGCAATGTTATCCTATAGATCTAATGAACACCTCAATTTCTTCTTTTCCATCAACCTTTCTTCTGAATTAGATCTGTCTTATGTTTAGATTGTCTCAAATTGTTTGTCATACTAGGAATCCTTACTGCCTTATCCTAGAATATTGTAAAACAGCAGACAATTTGCTTCCTTTGAGCCTTTCTATCAGCAACTATTAAGTGATTGTTCTTAAGCTCTGCCCAGAACCAGCTTTATATTTTCAAGAACTGTTTGAATGAAGCTCATACTTATTATGACAAATTTTCCTGTAGATTCCTTATCAGTATAAACGGGTTTCAAAAGTTGGTGTATAGCCGTTGCCTAGCATTTTTATATTTTAAGTATAATATTAATTTGGCACCTTCAGGCAGTAGTGTCTTTTGAGGCAACTAGGCCTTAACTTCTGAATCACTTGGCCTGCGCTGGAGTCTAGAAAATGTTTTCATTATGACTGAAGAGAAACGATTGAGAGAAAAGATGTCTTAAAAAATTTAGTTACTGAACTTGTATTTATAACCTGATACAAGGAAGTAGTTGATAAAACAAAAAATAGCTGGAATTGAACAAAGAGAATATTTGCATGCACAGCCAGTAGATGGCAATTGGTGCCAATCATTAGCTCTTTAAAATCCTTCTCATGCTTTAAAACTTCAATAAGCGGTTCAAACACTGTTTGAAAAAAGCGATACGGATATTGGGCACCATTGTCTCATATCTTGATTATAACTTGTTTTAATGTTAGGGAACCTGAACCAAACTCTTCAGATTTCATGAATGCGGTAGGATTCCGATAGTGTGCTATAACACAGCAAATATTATGAGTAGATTTCTCTACAAAGTTTATGTAACTGAATAGCTCGATGTTGTCACTTGAAAGTCTGCTCTTCAGAAATCCTATCTGTGACAAACTAATCAATGAAGGCAAACACCTTTTTTAAAGGATTAGTAGATATTTTGACATTAATTACACTTCAGGATATATTAATGTCATGGTGACAATTTTCAGTGTCCAGTGGGTCTTAGTTCTGATCTACAAAGAGAACAATCTAGATCTCAGCCTCCACACCTGTAACCTAACCCGTTTTTCTGAAGAAAGGATAAAAAGACATGATCTGAATTAAAAGCACAATTCAAGTTGAATGCATTAAGTAAGCAGACTGCCCCTGGTAATTTAGTTAGTATCTTGAAAGTATCATTATAACATTTTGTTTTGTTCTTTAGATAGTGTAGGACGATTTAACTTTCAAAAATGTATGCTCTCTTCATTCTGACCCAAATTACAGGTATTTTCCGTTTATGGGGACTGCCCCTTGTCTCATTTTGACTGTGTTCAAGTAGAATTAAAGATTTCCTAGCTGTCGTAATGGAAAGTATCAATCCTATTGAGGACAAGGAGGCAAGGATTATGCTTAACGCTTTCTTCACTTTATTCACAGCAGCCACTTCAATAGTATCAAACAAAACCGCATTGCCCATGAACCACAAGGAAATTGTTAAAAACAAACAGGCAATATAGTGCACCAGGTCCCATTGCCCAGTCAGATGCCAGGGTCACCCAACATAGTCATTAGTCTCTGTCCCCAAATCCTCTTTCGTCGCACAAGTCACACCATTGCTGTTTTCCTAAGCATGTTGATTTCCAATATCCATGCCTGGAGCAAGAAATGAAATTACCATAAGAAACTTGACCAACCAGGAGAATCTACCAAAACCAAGTATGCCCAAGAACAGATCTACTGACATAATAAATGTATCAGTCAAGACCAAGTGAGCAGAACAAACGCATTACTTACTAGCCAGGGGATGGGCTTCCTGGTTCAACAGTCCGCAGGTGGGATAATCCTTGCCTCTGTGTCCTCATGAGAATTTAAACTTTCCGTTACGATAGTGAGGATATTTTTCATTCTATGTTGGGACCGGAGGCTCGGATTATGCTACTTTAAAGCTTACTTACCACCAAATGAGCCATATCCAAAACTAGAATCCTTTAAAGGTAGAGTCTGAGGACCAATCAGCCGTGTTCATGATGTCTTCTAGCCGGGCGCCTAGACTGAAGGCCTTAGTCCATGGCCCCCCCAAGTGGAATGGGCACCAAAAATCGTGAGATCTATGCCGGCCTCCTGCATGACCCACCACACCCAACTTGGTATGGTGGGAGATGAAACCACTTTGTGAGGCTTCCCTATAGCGATTAGGAGTTCTCTCTCTCCTGGATGCCTGATATCCTCTAACCTCTCCTCATATGCTTTAAGACATTGCACCTCACATTACTTAGGGGAGTCTGCAAAGGCTGGGTACTCTATAACCCCACAGTTACATTTATAATCATAAAGGGGACCCCAGTGATTGAAAACGTTCTTCCTGTAATATCTAGGGCCCTAACATCAGACCCCTTCTGCACGATACCAAGCAGAGAAGAATTACCAGGTTTGCTGAGATCTCCTTTCTTGATAAAAACCTATTAAGTTGCCAGGATAGGAAAAGATTGAGCACCTTATTAACATTCTAAAGTTCTGAATAACGGGGTTCTGACAATAGAGATAGCCTGTTACCACGAAGCAAGGAATATTCAAAAGGATGCTCTACCACTGTGGAACCTTCTATGGGTACATGCCTCACCGATATGGCGGAACGGAAGGTGTTGGAGCCATAGGCCAAGTCTTGTTGGGCCTAACTCGCCAAAAAGTTCAGGATCTGAACTACATCGGCACCCCAGGGATCACAACCCCATTGCACACACAGACGACACCACAGTGCCCAAGCCGACCTGTGTCGGTTGACTGTTCTGTCAGACCAAGCATTGGACAAGAGGTCTTCAGCCTGCGACGACCAGCTACCCCTGTATTCTTCCACACCATCAGGCAGAGGGATCCTTCCAGCATCATCTGATGCCGGATCCAATCTGGGTTGAGCAGAATAACTTGAGACAGGGAGACTGATTTGAAAATCACAAGAAAGTTCCAGAAGAACTGGAAACCATACTTGAGACCTCCAAATCGGAGTGATCAGGAAAACCTCCGCTTGTTGCTGCCTGATCTGGGCCGAAGCTCTTGCGATCATCGCAAACGGGGGAAAACGCATATGCTCTCTCCTTCCCGCCAGTCTTACAGCAACACGTCTGTGGCACCCGCCAGGGGATCTGGTCTCCAACTGATGGTCCAACCTGGAGGCAAAGCGATCCACAGGAAAAGGACCCAACTGAGTTTGGAGAGTGGCAAAAACCTCCAGATGAAGTTTACACAGACTGGAGTTCTGGAAGTGACTGGACTGCCGATCCGACACTTGGTTCTCGCGACCGGGAAGGTACTCTGCCATCACCAATATCTGATGGTCCCGACAGAACTGCCCAAAATTTGTTGCTAGGTCAAACAGAACTTATGAGCGGGTGCCTCCCAGGTGATTGATGTACCGGACGGCCGAGGTGGTGTCCACTTTCAGCAGGACTGGCTCTTATCACTTGTCCAACACCAGACCGCAAATGAACCTACTGGAAGCTGCAAACAGTTGATAATGCAACGCCTGCTTTTGTGGAGGCCACAACCCTCCAGTGGAAAAATCACCACACCAGGCGCCCCAGCCTGACCTGCTGGCATCGGAGTCTATGAGGATGTCCGGAACTGATCCAAAGATTGCTTTCCCGTTCCATGCTTCCATGTGGGAAAGCCACCAGCTGATTTCCTCCGCCCCTTCGTCTGACAAGCCAACTGACTGCGAGTAAGCTAGGCCTTTCCGCAGATGTACTACTTTCAATCTCTGTCGGGCCTGATAATGCAACGGTCCCAGAAATGTGGCCAGGATGGAAGGTGATGAGCCCCACCAGATGAATGATCTGTCTTATAGACACCTTCTGTCTGACTAACATCCTCCGAAGCTTGTGCCGAATCTTGGATATCCCCCGAGAACGAAGGTTCAGGGTGGCCACAGTGGAATATATGACAAATCCCAGGATGGTTGCCTCGTTTATCACAAAGCCAAGGTTTTCCAGCAGATGGACAGCCAGCTGCATTTCCGCCCACAACTCCTGGGGGTCCTGTGCCAGGAGGAGCATATCGTCGGGATGCACAATAAGACGAATCCTCTGTGCTCCAAGACAGGCTTGAGCACAATAGTGACGTACCAAGGAGCAGAGTAGAGACCGAAAGGTAGGGTTGTGAACTGGAACTATAGGAACCTCCTGTGAGGAGGGAAATTTTGAATGGCCAAGTGCGCATCCTTTCGGTCCAGTCTCTTTCAAGAGTGCTGGATGGTCAGACTGGACTTAAGACATCCCGCCGCAGGCGATGAATACCCTACATTTTGAAATGGCATTATACCAGCCGTTTCTTGAACTTGCATAAGTTTAATATAGGCCTCTGATCCCCATCGGCTTCGTCGATTGAGAACATATTGCTTATGAAACCCCACGGGTAAGGGGAGGTAGGACAAATAGCTTCTTTTTCCAGGAGCTAGGTAACCTTTGTGTCCACCAACTCCACCTCATGCTGGGAAAACTGAATGAGTCTGGGACGTTGCGCCTGATGTGGGAACCCGCCAAACTCCATGTGCAGTCCTTGGACAGTCTTCAGGACCCACGCATCGCTCGTTATTGATTCCTAACCATTGAGAAAGATTGCCAGACGGCCGCCTACGTTTAAGAGGAAAGAAATATGAACACCGGCATTGGAGGCAGCTTCGGCCCCTTTGAAACCTCGATCACTGGAGCGCCTGCCGCGGGTTGGGTAAAAGTTGCCGTAACAGGCTTAATCCTGGAATTTCCTCCACCTGGAGCCTTACCCTCTAGGAGGTTACTATGAGAAGGACTGGCTGATCGAGGCAGCCCCTAATGGCCCCGCGGAAATCCCAGGAGGAGAAAACCTTTTTCATGGAAGACTGGGCCTTATCTAATGATGTGAAAGGGTTCAGAAACTTACTGAGCTCTATGATAAAAGGCTTTCCAAAGAGTCCCCCTTGGGCGGAATCTGCCAGGTCCCCCAGCTTATGGTCCTCTTTATCAGGAAGGAGCGCCTTCATTCGGAGGACAGTGCTAAATTGGCATTGCCCATGAATGCAATCACGCGCTGTGGCCAGCCAGGGAGCGCCTCCTGGGATAGGAGTGATCCCGATGCTTTGGCATCCTCTGCCATGTCCAGGATCATGGTCATGGGGCCTAGAGCATCCAGAAGCTTATCCTGGCATGCCCACCAGGACCTATCAATACCCTTCTTAGGGTCTTTCATGAATTCTGTATATTGTTGCATCCACTGCATCATAAAAATCGACATTGCAGGGTCACAGAGAGGGGATCCTCATCCCACTGCATGTTTTGACATGCCCACTGCAGTAAAGGGAACCAGCACAAAGCCCAAATTAGTGGTGCAATGGGAGTCTTGCGTTCAGGTGCTATACAAGTCTGCAGCGCAATAGCAAGCTCAGGGAAAACATCGGGTAGTCTTAAAACTGCCGATTTTGGTGCTGGGGTGGAGCACTGCAATAATGGGCAGCACTGCAATCAAAGGGGTCTACGCCCCGAACACTCCACCCTTCCTGGAAACTGTACCATTTTGGGTGAACCCGCCCCCCAGGAGCGTGTCCATCAACAAGGCAGTGGAGCCTTGTCTTCAGTGTTACAGTCCCCAGTGGGGCATTTCAAGAAGCAAGCAAACAGACCCTGGGCACAGGGTGTCAAAGAAGTATATGCAGGTTTCACAACCCTTGACAGACCCTCTACAGCAATATTGTCATTTTCCAGCGGCAGGCACAGGAAAGCCACACATGATTCCGGACCCTGACAGGAATTCCAAAGTCGTGTGTCTCCTACCACAGAACTCTCGCGGTCTCGCGACGTGCAGAAAAATATAACACACAGTGAATTATAACAACATGCCAAAACTGCAAGAGAAGAGAAAACTGGACTTATCTGGGCTGCAAGCAGCGACGTACCAGGATTTGGAGACAGAGCTGAAGGGCTATGTTGGGGACCCTGGCATCTAATTGGACAATGGGGCCTGGTGCATTATGTTGCCTGTTTGTTTTTACCAATTTCCCTGTGGTTCATGGGAAATGTGGATTTCTTTGGTACTATTGAAGTGGCTGCTGTGACTAAAGTGAAGAGAGCGTTTAAGCATACACTAAGCCTTTGATCCTGACATAGACTCTCATCTTGTTACAATGAAGACATTTGTTTTCCAAAACCTTTTATTATTTTATACAATAACATTAAAGCATTCACAATATCACATTCTATCTGTGCTATGTAATGCAATCATTTCACTGAAGACAATTTCTTTTAGTCTCATACCAAAAGAAGGGGCAACCATTGGCATGAACATATGTTTTCATAACCCAAGGAGTTTCTAATCCAACAGAGGTGGGCTAGGACCCACTGACCCTAATGTATAGTTCTAATAGGCACTTTTTTGGCAAGTAAGATCAAGTTACCAATCCTCCAAAGCGTACTGGACAAAAGTATCTCATCCGCCCAACTCAGTTTGGATAGCTTCTCTATGTTGTATCCTTGTTTGTTGTAGTAGAACAATAATCGCCAGAGCCTCCCGTCTACCCCAGTAGTCTGAACATTTCTTAAGACACTTCACATTTAAAAAGAGGTTTTTCAAGACACGCATTCAGCCCAGACTAATATTTCTACTTACTACTGAAAAGTAAGTAACCACAGTCTGAGCATGGGTGCTTGCATCAATCCACATTTGAAAACTTCTTCGGGTGATACCGGAAAGCTTTTGTGACTTTAATGACTGATGCACGGTGAAGGCAAAAAAAAAGTATTACACTTACACTATAAAAAAGGGCATTAAAGAACAAGCCCAAACTGAGCTCCAAGACACCCATTATTCCGATACCCCTCCCCTCATCCCGCCCCCCTAATCGAATATCAGAAGCAGACCAACCAATGGAACATACCTAATGTCCATTACCCATCCCTTCCAGTCCCCCATGCTTTTGCTGTAACCAGATAACATATATAACCCTAACTTTAAAACACCTTCCATGCTAAAAACATACAAGACCTTCGATGTTAACAATTGAAGAAACATTGGTATGGAAATAGTACAACAAATTAGAAATTGAACATCTGTTCGAAATCAAACTCCGCAGTCCTGATTCACTACTACAAGTGAATAAAAAAGACTTGTAGCATAAGAGCTTTTATGTTCAAGAACACGTGATAATATGCCACAAGCCTCATTTTCCTACATCTTCGTCTAACTTACTCGACAAATAATTACTGATAAATGCACCAATTGGACATCATAAGGGCCACACTGTTATGGTGGGAGCCATTGCATATCAAGAACAAACTAACGAGTGTGATAACTAGAAGCATTCTTTCACTAGCCAATGTCATTATGTGACCAGGTCAATATTATTTGCAGCGAGAGAGAGCGAGGAAGGGGAAAAAAGGGGGTACGTCCTCTTCCCCTAATTAGTAATTGATACAATAACGTGGACGGACCCATAGGTATACCCTAAGAATTTCCAACTCCGTATAGTGCCTCAGAGCACAAGAATCCACTGGATTTGTTAGAAGAACCCTTGCCCACCAACCTAGTTGGTGGCATACTTCATCATCGGGTTCCCAGCTGGGCTGCCGAGTGCAAACCAGCTGTGCTTCGACGCCTGGATTACAGCGGAGCGGGTTTTGTTTGGGATTTTGAGAATGAAATGTGCTAAAAAAGTGGTGCAGTTTAAAAATGTCTCTAGGATGCCCAACTTTGTACTTATTTATTCATGGGGTCCTAGGACCCGTTAAAAACATGGTGAGATATCGTGAAAATAAAAATTGCTCTTCTATGTCTCTTGAATGCTGGTCGACATGTTTCAGCCTCTCTGTTGGTAATGAGGCTTTCTTCAGGACCAAGAGAGTGGTGATGTGGCTGCAAAAATGAAAGTAGCCACGTGAATGTGTAAGTGATATTCAGCACACGCGCTACGGTGTGCTGTGCATGTGGTGCTGTGATGACCGAGTCCTGGGGTCCCTCTGCCAGTTCCTCCCCCATCCAAAGTATTCATCATTGTCTGATATACCCAATACACTGAATTTTCTTAGGCCTGGTAAGCATCTATAGTCCTGGTTGACATAGGGAAGTACATGGTCCTATAATGCACAAAAAATATGTTCCCAGCCTGACTAACTGAATGTTAGCTTCTCAGACCCCCGATAACACCCAGATTCTCTCTAGCCAAAAAATAGAAGGATAGAATCACATGCTTCATAGCCCGTAAGAGTTGTCAAATTGTCTTTCTCCTGACCTAATGGAGTGGGATGACCTCTTGAGGAGGGCAGCTCAGGAGAAGTGTTTCAAGGCATTTTTCGATTTGTTTCCCTGTTTCCTGGGTGAAACTGTCCAGTACATCCTCTCAGAATTGTTTTAGCTTTGGGCATGACCATAGTATATGCAATATAGTGCCTGACACCCCGCAGCCCGTCCAACATCTTTCTGTGTAACTTCTCTAGTTTATTTTGTATATTCCCTCCTTCTCTTAGGGGTGTCTTGCTTAGTTATCAGTTCGCATAAAGATATTTTCTGTTGCTTGCGGTCGAAGGTGATGTTTGGTTCCTGTTCTCATTGTAGACCAAAGGGGTGTTTGATGATGACCTTTTGTGAATTTAGGACTGTGTAGATGTGGTAGCCTAAGCTTCTGATGCAGGAAAGCATCTGAAAGCGATGCTCAAAGGTTGTGAGTTTCTGGGTGTAAGGTCCAGTATCTCATCTGTAGGCATCAGTAATGTTTCATCTTGGAAATACCGGTCACTTCTATGATCACCTAAGAGTTTCATAACCTTCCTACTGAACAGACCTCGCAGCCTGAAACACAGTTGATTCCTCCAAATCTGGAAAGTGGACCCATCTAGCCAGGGAGAAAAATCCGTATTGCCAAACAATGTTGTGAGGGGTAATGCAAAGGTGTTCAGACCAGCTCTACCTCCGAGCAGTCCCACACCATCCAGAGAGGCTTTGGTGACAGAGCAGAAGTGTGTTTTGACCCCGCTGGCTCTTTGGCATCCAGGCGACTTCCCCCATTGGGTGGGTGGCCAGGTTCTGATGTATGAAACACTCTGATTTGTCCATGTAGTCTCAAAACCATTATACTATATAGTCTAGCTGAAAAGCTTGATATTAGTTGATAGAGTAGGGCATCCCTGGCCCCCAAAACTGGCCCTTTTAGTGCATGCTTTCCAACTCAGTCTAGATCTTTCTTTTTTTTTTTCCTTAAATATTTTTATTTGCATTTTATGAAAACTCAACATTACAGTTGTGAAATCAGCAGTATATATACCTCTACTCCCACGCCCACCCACCTCAAAGCCACAAATTTCTGTCACAATATGCCACATCCTAGTTCAATGTCCATTGACATAAGATACAATTATCACATCGTATCCCCCCCAGAGCTCTCTTGTCGATGCTCTTGCGACTGAAAAGTCAGGTTTTCAAGTCCCCCCCCCCCCCCCCCTCACAAGCCCCCATCCAATCCGTGGTAGTGCCGCCATTTGGTCCAGACCCTTCGGAATTTTTTCGGGCACCCCCTTGCTTTATATGTCACTCTCTCGGCCCCCATGTAAAGGTCTAATCCTCTTCTCCATTCTTCCAGTCCTGGCGGCTCCGGTGACCCCCAGTACTTTGCAATATCCCTTTTAGCCACCACAAGAGCCAGAACCAGGAAGGTGAGGAGTGGGCGTGGCAGGTCTACCTCATTAGTCATGCCCAATAATGCCAGCTTGGGTTCCTGTTGGAGCGGGACCCCCAAAACCTCCCCCAGTTCCGTGAATATGTGCGTCCAGTAAATTTGTATCGTGTCACATGCCCAAATGGTGTGGTAAAAGTCTCCGTCGTGTTGACTGCATCTAAGACAGTGTGAGTCTTCTATTTTCCCCATTCTATGGAGTCGCACTCTATCGTAGTAGGTTCTATGCAGTACTTTGAACTGAATAAGGCGTAGTCTTGATTTAATTGCCACCTCCCGGGGATGCATTAATACAATATCCCAGTCCAGATCGTCCATACCTCCCACCTCCGCCTCCCATGTGTGTCTAAGCCTCGCCAGGTCCCCTAGCATATTGTTAGTTAAGGTTTTGTATGTGAGGGAGACCGTCTTTCCTTGTATCCGTTCTTGGAGGAGCTGTCCCTCCAACGGTGCATATTCCGGGATGTCGCTTAGTTGGAGGTTCTGGGCCTGCCACGCATGTCGCAGCTGTGTGTATTTGAAGAGCTGTGTGAGGTGCAGCCCAAATTCGGATTTTAGGGCCATAAAGGATTTCAATTCCCCTTTGGCGATCACATCTCCTATAGTGGAGATACCTATGTCGTCCCATCTGCGGAAGCCTCGTAGTTTATTAAGTTCCGTTAACCACAGGCAGTGCCATAGCGGTGTCTGCCGGGTGGGCTTCTTCTCCCATCCCATACGCCGTGTGACCTTAGTCCACGCATTTAGTGTAAGAGTCGTCCCTGGGAGGAGCGGTGCCCTTCTCGTGCCCCCCATATAGATAGTATAGTACGTTCTGTGGCAATAGTTTAAGCCTCTCTAATGCGTAAGTGGGATGGTCCGCCGGGGCATGTAGCCAGTCATTTATCGGTGCCATGTGTTCCGCCTAATCGTAGGCCTCCAGGTTAGGGAGTGAGATCCCCCCACTATATTGGTGTCTTTCGAGCGTAGTCAGGGCCACTCTAGGTTGCTTACCAAGCTAAAGAAAGGTCCTCCGGTCCGAGTGGATTTTAGCTATTAGCGTTGGTGGAAGTGGGTAGTATTCGTTCTGTAGGGCATAGAGATATTTAGGTAGGATGATCATTTTATACATGGCCGCTCGGCCTAGAAGCGTGAGGGGGAGCTGTCTGCAGCGGTCCATCTCCACCACAGAGTTGATTATGATCCGTTCCAGGTTCTTCTGGAATGATATCGTCTTATCGAGGGTGATGTAGATCCCAAGATATTGGAAGCCCTCCTTTGTCGTCAGCAGTTGCCCCGGCAACCTCCCCCAGCGATCTCGTCCCCCAGGGTCATATAAGATAGATTTGTGCCAATTAATTGTGTATCCCGCTCTCCTACCATAGTGTTCTAGTTCCCGGAAAAGCTCCGGGACCGTGGTCTCTGGCTTCGTGATATACAGAAGGACATCATCTGCATAGAGTGATATCTTTTCTTGTGTGGGGTCTGCGCCATTTCTTTCAAAACCGTTGATACCCTCATTTTGTCGGATCCTGGCTGCAAGTACCTCAATGGTGAGGGCAAAGAGGAGGGGAGATAGGGGGCAGCCCTGACTAGTCCCCCTCTGGATCTGAAATTCACGCGATAGCCTTCCGTTTACCCTCACCCTGGCTCTTGGTGCAGTGTAGAGGAGCTGGACCCATCTCTGGAACTTAGGGCCAAAACCAAATTTGTGTAGCACGGCATTAAGGAAAGGCCAGTGGACTGCGTTGAAGGCTTTCTCCGCGTCAAGGGAAAGAAACCAGTGTGGGTCGTTCCTTCCCTGTACTTCCTGTAGCCAATTATGAGTACGCCTAAGGTTCAATCTAGTAGCTCTATCCGGTAGGAAGCCTGTTTGGTCCAAATGGATAAGGTCTGGGATCACCGACCTCAGGCGGAGCGCCAGGATAGTCGCTAGAAGTTTTACTTCCGTGTTCAGGAGGGAGTTGGGGCGGTAGGACGCGCAGTCCTCTCGCGGTTTGCCTTCTTTATATATCGGGACGATCGTAGCCAGGGAGAGGTCTGGGGGGAGCTCCCCCTCCTGATAAGCTCCGGTGAAAGGACCCTTTAAGTGGCGGGCCAATAGGTCCGCCGTGCGTTTAAAGAACTCAGCCGGGTAGCCGTTCGGCCCTGGTGTTTTACCCAGTCTCAGTCTGGCTACAGCTTCAGATATGTCGTCAACCGTGATGTCCACCTCCAGCACCAGGAGGGCCTCAGGAGACAGCGCGGGTAGGTCCGTCTGTGTCATGTAGGTTATAGCTTCCTCTCGTGTCCCTAGATCCCTGGCTGCGTAAAAGAGTTCGTAGTGTGTTGCGAATGTGTCAGCTATTTGTGCATCATCCCTGACAATCACCCCGTCCGCATTCCTAACGTGGTCCACCCATCTAGTTGTGCGCTCCTTTTTACTTAGCAAAGCTAGGAGCTTACCTGACTTATCCCCCACATCATAAAGACGATGAAGGGTGGCCAGGGATTGGGTTTTCGCTTCATTAGTAACCAGTTCTCTGTACTGTCTCTGAGCATCTAGCAGTCTTCTAAGGGTCTCAGCTCGTTTCAAGCTCTGGTAGTCCCTCTCTACACCCAGTATAGTCTGTTCTAGTGTCGTGACCTCGGCTTGGAGTTTTTGTCTTTCCTCCCCCCAGTCTGCTTTGGATTCTATCTCTTAACACCGGTTTCAGGGCTTCCCAGAAGGTGACATTTGACTCTACCGTACCCTCGTTTTCGGCCACATAAACCTTAATGTCTGCTCGCAGGATTGTTGCACTCTGAAGATCCCATGCCGCAAGGCGCCAAGTGGTCTCCAGAATGCCCCGGGTATGTCCTATCCTTACCAGCAAAGGTGAATGGTCAGAGATGCCCCTAGTCTTATATTCTGCAGTGTCGTCCACCTTCAGGTACTGTCTAGCCATAAATATATAATCTAACCTCGAGAACACCTTGTGAGCCCCTGAGTAGTAGGAATAGGCTATCTGAGTAGGGTGCAGCCATCTCCAGATATCGGTAAGCCCTATATTAGCAATCTGTTGGGACAAAGTAGTCCGGTCCCCCCCCCCCCTACGTGCGGTCCCTGACCGGTCCTGACTTATGTTCATCACGTCGTTAAAATCTCCCCCCATGATTTGGATAGTATCGGCCGTTTCTAGGAGGATATGTGCGAGAGCCTTGAGCGTGTGTGTTTGTAGCTTGTTATGTTGTTATGTTATATTTGTTTTATATAGCGCACGGCTACTCAAAGAGTGTCCCGGCGCTTTTCAATACACACCTGTATCATAACACAACTGAAAAGAAAGGGCAGAAACAGAATAAAAGGGGGATCCAAACTCACCTAGGAAACTAAAATCTAAGAAGCAAAAAGCCAGGTTTTAAGGCCCTTCCTGAACGTCAGTAAGTTAGAGGTACTGCGCAAAGTCAGTGGTAAAGTGTTCCTGAGCTGGGGCGCCAACAATCTGAAAGAACGGCCTCCTATGCGAGCCCTCTTAATCCGAGGGAACGCCGCAAGAAACAAGGATCCAGACCTCAAAGGTCTTGTAGGGTGATAGAAAGCTACCCTTTTGTGGAGGTATTTGGCTCCTGACGCATAAAGAGCTTTATGAGCCAGGGTCAGGGCCTTGAAAGTTATCCGCTTCCGGATGGGAAGCCAGTGAAGTGCCTGCAGGAGACCAGCAGTTCGAGCACGGCCTGATAGACCGAAAATGGCCCGAGCTGCCAAATTCTGGACCGCCTGCAGTCGTTGTAGCAGATACTCCGGTAGGCCGAGATACAGAATGTTGGAGTAATCTAGTCTCGAACCGATTATCGCCTGTACCGTTATCTTCCTGTGGTCTTCCGATAGTATGGGAAGAAACTTGCGGAGCATCCGGAGCAAACCGAAGCAGGTACCGGTGAGACCGATTATCTGAGAGCGCAGTGACAGGTCCTCATCGATCTTGATACCCAGGTTCTTGGCCACCTGGGATGAACCTGAAGGAGGAAACATGTTCTCCGGCCACCATTCCTGCCACTCTGGATCCGAGCTGCATCCGAAGAAGAGTACCTCTGATTTATCCGAGTTGCACTTGAGGCCGCTAAGATGGAACCAGTTAAAAACGGCCCCAAGGCAACCCTGGATACTCTCTCCGTCAAACTCCACACCCTTTGCGCACGTAAAGAGGAGCTGGGTGTCATCGGCGTAGGAAACGATCTGAGCCCCGAAAGACTCCGCTAGTGCCTCCAGAGGGGTCATAAAGATGTTAAAAAGAGTCGGGCTCAATACTGAGCCCTGAGGGACTCCGACACCCAATGGCGGCATCTCAGCGGAGCTAGAGGAGGCCCAGACCGTTTGTCGGCGGCCGGCCAAGAAAGATCGAAACCAGCTGAACACCGTCCCCCTCAGACCGATCTCATAAAGTCTGGCTAAGAGACCCTCGTGAGGGACGGTGTCGAAGGCCGCCGACAGATCGAGCATCACTAACATCGCCTTGCCACCTGAATCCAGCACCTCCTTAATAGCCTCCGAGACTTCCAAAAGCGCTGTCTCAGTGCTTAGGTTCGTACGGAAGCCGGATTGAGTAGGGTGGAGTAAATCATGCGATTCCAGGTACTCAGAGAGCACCTTGTGCACATGCTTCTCAAGGATCTTGGTAAAGGCGGGCAAGAGCGAAATAGGCCTGTAATTGGCCAATACCTCCGCGTCCAAACCAGGCTTTTTGAGCAGAGGTATAATCATTGCCTGCTTCCAAAGCTGGGGGACTACACCCTCACTGAGGGAGCAGTTCAGAAGAGGGTTGACAATAGGATTGATGACTCCCGCCATTTTAGCCAAAAATTTGGCGGGGCATGCGTCACGAGGAGAACCCGATTTGAGGCGAGCCATCAGGTCCAATGATGCAGAGGCAGGGAGTGGTGGAAAATCCGTCAGCATCGGATCTGCGCTAAGAGAGGAGACCGGGGCATCCTCCGAGAGATAAGAAACAACAGGCCCCGACAAGGGAAAGGAGTCCTGAATCCGCCTGATCTTGGCAGTAAAGAAGTCGGCAAGGGCACTCACCCAAGCCTCCGTAGGGGATGCCAGGGTCAGGGGAACACGTGGGGCCATAAATTCCCTCACGATGGCAAAAAGCTCCTTACTTGGGCGGTGCATAGACCGATATGATCGTGTATGTACGCCTATTCCATGTTCCCTGGACCCCCGCATATGTCCCCAGTGGATCTATCCAGGTGCGTGTGGTATAAAATGGGGTGTTTTTTTTAATAATGACCGCTACCCCTCTGGAATCGGTCGTATAGCCCGCATGAGCCAGAACTTTGTGTCGGCCCATGGCTATGAAGGCACAGTGCGTTCCTTTAAGATGGGTTTCCTGTAGTAAGGTTATATCGGATCTAGCCTCTTAAGGTAGGAGTTCACTAGACCTCTTTTAACTTTAGAGCCCAATCCATTTACATTCCAAGTCAGGACGCTGACTCCCCTGTCACACACCTGCTGAGCCGCTAAGTCATCTGCCATTTAAGATGGGGGTACCAAAAGGAAGGCGGTCTCTGGTTTGGATGTATGGCGTGAAGCACCGAGGTGCACAACTGCATTTTCCGACTGTTACTCTCTTACCCCAACTCTCCCTCCCCCTTCCCCATCTCAAGTAAACTTGGAACTCCCCCACCCCTCCCCCCCCACCCCACCTCCCTCCCCTTCCAGTCCCATACCTGCACAAGGTAGAACTGGAAGTAGGAGAAGGCCTGTCGCCCTCCTGCAAGCCCCCCCTTTAGTCTGCTCTAACCAATTCCTCACAAAACATGCAGCGCTACGTTCCCCAAACAAGCACTGATAACAACAATCTGGACAGTCGTGTGGTTGAGAACAAAACCAGTGAAAGCAGAAAATGTAAATATTAAGGGGCGTGTCAACTTGCGTGTTCCCCAGCGACGAGCTGCAGTAACCATAACCAGTTCCACCATTGTTCACGAGTGGGAGTCTTGAGTGTCAGTTTCAGGGACACTGTTCCGCCCCGACGTGTCGTGTTCCAAATCTCGCATCGCCTCTACCAGCGGGTGAATTGAGCGCGACCCCCCCCTCATCTTCTTCTCCTCCAGAAGTACGGCTCCCCACCTCGTCCTCGTCATCTCCCTCCGATCTAGCATGCCTTCGGAGACAGCTGTACCTGGATCCCGTAGTGACGCTTCCTCTCGGCGAGGCCGACCGTCCTTGTCGTGTGCCTCCATTAGCCCTGTCCTTGGTAGGGTGTAGGGTGTAGGGTTTGTCTCTTTGCTCTTCGGGACTTCAGTCTCTCTGCTTTTGGCAGTTCCCATTGGGTTCTGTGTGACGGCAACCCGTCCATCATCCTGCGTCCAACGGTCTCCCTGCTATTGAGTATAGGGCGTTCCTCCAGGCATTGCCAGGCGTCCTCTGGATGGGTAAAGAAAATTGACTTTTCTTTGTAGATGACCTTTAACTTCGCAGGAAAGAGGAGCATGTAGGAGATATGCAAGTCCCTTAGTTTCGCCTTCACTGCATCGAAGGAGCGGCATTGTTTCTGCACCTCCTGGCTGTAATCTGGGAATATCATAATGTTTGTGTTTTCCAGTCGGATCTCCCCCAACTTTCTAGCCTCTCGCAGGATCAGGTCCCGGTCCGAAAAGTTGAGAAAGTGTGCGATAACCGGTCTGGGTCTCGCCCCCTCCGGCGGCCTTACCAGGAGGGCCCTGTGCGCCCTTTCGATGATGAAGCAAGTTGAGATCTGCACCGTCTGGAAGGTTTTCGTTAGCCAGGAGTGGAGAAATGCTGTCATGTTCGTCCCTTTAATTCCCTCTCTAAAACCTACAAAGCGCAGATTGTTGCGTCTCGCCCTATTCTCGGCATCGTCCACATTAGTTGGCGATGGGATGCTATAAGTTCTGCCATGTCTTTTCTCAAGGTGGAGATCGAATCTTCGGCCTCGCCTATTCGTGTCTCAGCTGTTGTCACCCTGTCCGAAAATTTGCGGAAGTCTTGCCTCAGTAGTGTCACCTCGGATCCCACCTCGCCGATCTTGACTTCTAGGGCCGCCCGGGATTCCTGGATATCGGCCCGTGACGCCTGAATGGCTCCCATCAGCAGGTCAGTATCTGAACGCAGGCCAGAGGCAGCGGGGAGGACATCCGTCGACTGTCTCGGCGTGGCGATATTGTCCATAGGCCCCTGTTTAGTGGGTTTGGGAAGTGTGTCTCTCTTCCCCATGGCTTACGTTACCGTGGCGTTGAGCCCACAGGGCAGCTTGTGTTCCACTCCGCCTCCGACTATCCGTCCGCCGTTGGGGACCAGCGACCTCCGCAGTCTGCTGCCAGGTAGGGCTGTCCAGCTTCCCCTAGTCGCAGTCGCCGTGGGCCACTTGCGTCGTTTTCCCACTCCCCGGGTGCCCCGGCTCATGTATTCAGCTATGTGCCGGCCTCGGACAGTGCCCCTACGTCCGCCTCAACTCAGGATTGCTAGCCGCGTCGGCCGTTCCACCTAATGTCCAGGGTTGCCACCCAGTCGCGGGGTCCAGGGATCTCGGATTAGAGCACTCCCCCGCGTTTCCTCAACCCCTGATGTTCGAGCACTCCCCCGCGTTTCCTCAACCCCTGATGTTATCACCAGTCTCTCTCGGGGGTGGGGGGGCTAAGGGCTCCCCAGCTGGATACGGGGCCGCAGGGATACCAGTGAGAGACCCCCACACCGGCGGGGGCAATGCAGGGCCGGGGGGGTCCGACCGCCTCACCAGACGGGTGGCTGTGGAGAGCCTGGAGGGCTGCAGGGCACAGGCACGGCGGTGGGGCCAGGAGCAGGCCCGGAGTTCTCTTGGGCCCTACTTCGCAGCTCCGGCCGCCATCTTAGTGAAGTGTCCGTTCGTCGGAGATGTCCCGACGTCTCCACGGGGGGGCCTTCCCCGGTATCGCTTCACCACGCGGGCTCCACCAAACGTTCCTCCCGCTCTCACCTCCTAGTTAGCCGGTTAGCGGCAGGATGGTCCCTGGGCCAGTTCTAACTTCGCGGCACCGCTTCGGCCGCCATATTGGTAAAGTGCGCCGGTCCCGCCGGGGGGCGCCCAGACACCGCAGCTCCCACCGTCAGCTTGGCATCTCACAGGGGCTCAGTCCCTCGGACTCTCACCACGTTGAACCACCACGGGGCCCGGTTGCCTGATTTCAGCGCCGTTCCCGATTCTCCATCATGGCGGCCGCCATCTTGTCGCGGCGTTGGGACAAAGTCGGCGTTTTGCTGGCCACAATCGTGCAAGCTCCAAAAAGGTAGTCTCTATGGGGTCTAGCCATGCCACGGCGACCCTCTCGTTATTTTGGTGGTTCAGGGCTAAGTTTAAAGACAGATTTTGACGCAGCTCGCTGGGAGCTCCAGAGAGGCACGTCCTAGCAAGCCATGCTGTTGGCCAGTCTAGATGTTTCTTAACTGAGATACATTATCCCCATGACTCTTTGAGTTGGGTGACTTCATCATATTTGAGGGTTAATGGGAGGACTTAAATATATACATCATTTTTGGTCAGTGTGTGCATCTGACAGGACTCCATGCCAATTTTAACATCCCTAAAAAGAGCCGTAAAATTATTAATTGAACAAAAGCGTAGATATCTGAGATTCTGATACTTAGGTGCTGTTTGCCCTCAGGCAACCAGTTGCATGGGATAGTGGATTGTAAGTGACTCATTAGACATTGTTTCCATCTCCAAAACCAGGCCCTAAGAACCAGAACCTGGGTGTCTGCTACATCTTGGGAAATCTTGAATTCCTGAATTGGCTCCTTTAGATATTGCTGTGGCTCCTTCAGGGATCATAAGTTGTTGTTTGCCAAGAAAGTGATTTTCAAGGTGTCAGGCCCCATAGACTAAGCCTCTTGAACAAAGGGTTTTCTTTAATCTTCTATAAAAACGGCTCTAGGGTGAGTGCAAAAAGGAGAAATGCTAAAGGCAACCCGTGATGGGTCACCTGCTGATTGTCCGTGTGTCAGGTGTGCAACCTGATCATTCTAATCGTGACCCAGGGAGATTTGTAATTTGCTGCTTTCCACCCCCATAAAGCAGGTCGAGACCCAAACATATTCAGAGTCTATACCATCATCTCTGTTTACTCTGCTGAATACATTTTTTGTGTTGGGCGAGTACTAGCTCCCCGCCTCACCTCCTGGCTATATCAATCATGCGTGGGGTATTATGCCTCGTAGTGAAGCCTGCTTTGTCAGCGGGTATTAAAGCAAGCTTTACCCTGTCTAGCCTGTTGGATAAGACTGTCTTGTAAATAATTGCGTTTGATGTTCAACAGCAATATTATGCGGTACGAGGGGCAGAGAAAGGGTCTTTGTCTGGTTAAGCTATAAGGGAAATTGTTGCCTCAGCCACGAAGTGTCCCTCCCTGGGTGCTAGTAGACGTGCTGAACACTTCAGTCAACAGCAGAAAGTGTTGGGGCACAAAGGCTTTCTGGAAGGTTGCAATGAAGTTGTCAGAGCTTCGTCCCTTAAATGTTCTCAGGCGTCTGATTGCTTCCAGCATTTCCTATTTGTATAATTGCTTGTTGAGAAATTTTGCTTTCTCCTCAGTGAGTCGAGACGGAGTCAAAATATGTGTGTCTGGCCTGAAGGTTTATGTGGTCAAATCTGTACAGTTCTTACTAGAAGCCTGGACCACCCATATTTCCCTTGCCTAACTCCCAAATCACCTGCCTTCCCTTGGATCCCTGCGACATTACAGTGCGATTAACCCATCTGTAATGTTCGTTAAAAATCTGCTAGCTTAGTTCTTCCCATTGTAAAAAAGTGCCCCCTGCCTAGATAACATGTAATTGGCCTTCTTGTTGTCAGTGGCATGTATCTGGCCTCTCACTGCCATCACTGTTTGCTGATGTTTCTTAGAGGGATTGGATGTATATTTTCTTCCCTAGCTTCCCAAGTTCTTGCATTATTGTATCAAGCTGCAATTTCCCCCGTACCAACACTCCTGTATTAGTGAGTCTTGGATAACCACTAACTTTCAGAGCATCCTGATCACTCCCTTATAAACCTCCCCTCTGTCATTATGTGATCTGTTTTCTGTGGTCTTTTTTCTGACTGCATCCATAACAACCAGGCCATTTAAAAGTTTATCAGTGAGGTGCTAGTGTCCCCTGGCTCTTGTTCCCCCAAGGTTTGCCATGAGAATGTCACAAGTAGTGGCCCAGGGTTGATAGCGTCTGTGAATTCATGTCAACCCTACTCCACTATATTTATTTAGTATTCATTTGTCTATCAGTAGATAATCCATTCTCTCATAGGTTTGATGCGCTGATTTTAAATGGGATTAGTCTACTTCCCAAATGATGGTGATGGCGCTAGGCATTAAATAATGCCATGTATTCAGGCCCCCCTTGCCTTTTCCGCTGTCAGCTTGGTTGTCTCACCTGTACACAGCTAGAATCTGTCTTGTGAGGTATGTATGACCATATTGACACACCCCAATGACTAAGTGGCTTAAATGTGGATGTTAATTTTGCTTAGAGCAGTTCTCCAGGTTCTTGCATTTTTTTTAATGAACGGCGATGTGTTGCTCATCAAGGTTTCCTTCGTGGCACTTCACTCAGAACCAAGAGTGCCAGCCGGTCACTGGTCCTGGACTTCCCCAACTTTGTGGTCTTATCAACTCCCAGACTGTCAGGCTTCACAGTATTTGTCCCCTCACCTTTGGTCCAGGTATCTAGTAGTCATGCAACAGAGGATGTGTTGGTGAATTCTGTTTTTGCGTTTGTTTCTCTTAGTTTGGGGAGGGGCCGGTATTCTTCCATACTTTCTGGTTTCAGCAGAAGAAATGGGAGAAACCTTGAGCCCACCCTCCTCCCCCTCCCATTTCTCTAACTCTTCAGCTGCCAATCTCATTGCTGGATATGCTTGCTTCATGTACTTGAGGTCACTTGATAACTGGACCTGCTCTATATCAAGGTCAATCAAACTGTCATGACTCTCACACTCCTGCTTACCTTAACAGTACGTTGAGCCTTGGCCTCTTCTTGTGAGCTGCGATCCATATGCAGTGTGATACAAGAGGCTGCCATTCCCCATTCCTGTTGACAAGATCGGCCCAAGAGTTCGGCTCTATCAAATAGTTTGTGGGATCCTGTTGCCTTTGTCGCCCTGCTGTTGCTTTCATTGCCATCCGGCTGTCTTCATTTGGCGGCATCTCAGACCGCTTTACTCTGTCCAAGCCATGAAGCTTAAACTTAGACAGGCTGAGCGTTGCTGGCGGCGAGACTATGCCCCCGCCAAGAAGCTGGTCTTTGCAGCCGCGCTCAAAGAATACAAACAAGCCATCCTGCAAGCCAAAACCCTCTACTTCTCTAGGAAAATTGTAGACTCAGCCTCTAAGGCAAAAGATATCTTCTCCATCGTGGAAGAACTCTCACATCCAGACAGGGTTACCCTCAAACCTCTTCCCTCTCAGCCTCTTTGCGATTCCCTCAATTTGTTCTTTGTTGAGAAAATTGCCAAAATAAAAATAGCATTTCCTCCCTTGCCCCCCCCAGCCCCGTCTATCTCGGCCACTATCCTTGTTATTCCTAACCCTCATTTAGTTACACAGATACCCCTGATCTCGGAGAACGACTTTCTAGTTCTGCTAAAAAAAGGTCGCCTCCAGATCCCCCACAGATTGCTGTCCTCCCTATGTCTTACGCGAGGCTTTCACCGCCTGTCCTTCCCCTCGTCCCTTCTTAATAACTCACTTAGAGTGGGCCTGGTCCCTAGTTGCTTTAAGGCCGCAGAAGTGGTGCCCATCCTTAAGAAACCCAACGCCGACCCGTCCCTTATGAGTAATTTCCGTCCCATCTCCCTACTTCCCTACCTCAGCAAAGTACTTGAGGCCCATGTCACAAACTTTTTGAGCTCATTCATCGAAAGCTCGCAGTTCCTCCACCCCCAACAGGCTGGCTTTAGACCTGCCCATTCAACTGAGTCGGTCATTCTCTCAGTGATGGAGGAACTGCGGAGGGGGGCGGACCTTAAGACCAACCAGGTCCTGGTGCTACTGGATCTGTTGGCTGCCTTCGACACGGTCGACCATGACATCTTGGTCGGCCGTGTCGAGGAGGCCGGCATACAGGGGCTAGCCCTTGATTGGGTTAGCTCTTTCTTGAGCAACCGTTCCCAGGCTGTCCGTCTCTCCCACTTCTCGGCCGATAAGGTTAGGTTGACGTGTAGCGTCCCGCAGGGCTCCTCCCTTTCCCCCCTTCTTTTTAATTTGTACCTTACCCCCCTTGTCCGCTCTCTACGAGGTAGTAATGTCACTGCGTTCAATTACGCAGATGACATTCAGCTCGTCTTTGATATCGACTCTTCGGACCATTCCATTGACAATTTTCAGTCTACCCTGTGCCACATCAGCGATTGGATGGGGACAAACCATTTGAAACTTAACCCCGACAAGACCGAGTTGGTCTTGTTCGGGGGTGCCCCCAATCCGTGGAGCTCCAATTTTTGGCCTCCTCGTTTGGGCCTTCCTCCTCGCCCCGTGGATTCTGCTAAAAGCCTTGGGGTTATCATCTGTAAAGATCTCTCAATGAAGCCCCAGAGCAACGCCGTGGTTTCCTCTAGCTTTTTTCACCTACGTAAGATCCGCAAGATATCCCGCTTTCTTACCACAGAGGCTCTCACTCTTGCTCTTTTTGCCCTGGTAATTTCTAGGATTGATTATGCCAATTCCCTGTATGTTGGCATTCCGGCCTACCAGCTGAACCGATTGCAGCTGGTTCAGAACCAGGCCGCGCGACTGATCTTCCACCAGCCCAGGCACCAACATGTTCGTCCCCTGCTAAAATCCCTTCATTGGCTTCTGGTAACTGAGCGCTGCAACTTCAAACTTGGCTGTATTATCTTTAAAGCCCTGGCCGGTCTTGGCCCAGCCTTCATCTCCTCTCTTCTCCACCATTACGCTCCTTCCGGCAATCTTCGATCCTCCCATCTTGCCCTGCTCAGGACACCCACCTTTAAACGCAAGAAATATGGAGGGCTTAGATTTTCATTTCTCGCCCCTTCCTTCTGGAACTCACTCCCTTTAGAGTTTAGACTCACCTCCTCTTACCCCCAGTTTAGGTCTCTCCTGAAAACTCACCTGTTTGGTAAAGCACTTGATTAAATTACTTTTGGCCCATTTCTTTGGCACCCCCCTTTTTCCTTTCCATCTGTCTCCACGTGCTCATAGCGTCAAGAAACCACCGGGTGTAAGTGCGCTCTATAAGAATTTTTACATAACATAACTCTCCGTGGTTCCACACCAAAGACTGCGTCTGTCGCCACATCTTCTAACTCAGAACCATGGAGAAATCAGGCACCCAGATCCCCATCAACTGAACCTAGCGATCTGGCTCCTGAAGTCTTAGAATTTGGATATCTCAATTTGCCTCCTGATTGTATGAACATTATCAAAGAGACGAGACCCCCAACCACTAGAGCATGCTATGCAGCCAAGTGGAAAAGATTTGTAATCTATTGCAACAATAACCAAATCAATCCATTAGACGCTTCAATACAAAACATTATCTGTTACCTGTTGCATCTTCAAAGATGCAATCTAGCATACTCTTCAATAAGACTTCATCTCGCAGCTATAGCAGCATACCTCCAAAACAGACAACACATGTCTCTGTTCAGAGTTCCAGCAATCAAGGCTTTCATGGAAGGGCTTAAAAGGATAATCCCCCCCAAACATCCACCTTCACCGGTCTGGAACTTAAATATAGTACTTACCAGACTTATGGGACCTCCTTTTGAACCACTTCACTCATGTGAACTGCAATTTCTAACATGGAAGGTGGCATTTTTAATTGCCTTCACTTCACTCAGACGAGTAAGTGAGTGACAGGCTCTAACGATTCAGGAACCTTATATGCAAATACATGCTAATAAGGTGGTACTACGTACTAACCCTTAAGTTCATGCCAAAGGTCATATCCACTTTCCATATCAATCAGTCAATAGAACTGCCCGTTTTCTTCCAAACCCCGCAGTTAGTAGCTGAGAGAGCCTTACACCCACTAGATGTAAGAAGAGCCCTGTTATATTATATTGACAGAACTAAACCATTCAGGAAAACAAAGCAACTATTTGTTGCTTTTTCACCACAACATAAAGGTAACCCCATCTCTAAATCAGGAATAGCCAGATGGATAGTTAAATGCATTCAAATATGCTACCACAAAGCTAAACGCACTCTAACAGTTCCCCCAAGAGCACACTCCACGCGCAAAATGGGGGCATCCATGGCTTTCCTGGGAAACATTCCACTAGAAGACATCTGTAGAGCAGCTACATGGTCTACCATACACACTTTCACTAAACACTAATGTGTAGATGTGCAATCAAAGCAGCAAGCTGCTATAGGCCAAGCTGTCCTTAAAACTCTTTTTCTAACTGCTGCAGCTGGGGCAGGCGTCCACCGCTAGACGAGGTACTGCTATACAGTCTATGCAAAGATATAAATTCAGCAGCCCACATGCCTCGAACGGAAAATGCTACTTACCAGTATGCATCTGTTCTTGGCATGTAGGGCTGCTGACATTCATATCGCCCACCCTCCTCCCCGGGGCCTGTCACAGCTGCAGGGTTTTCTTTGCGTGGCCATCTTTTACTCTACTATACTCCATCTTTGCCACAATGGCGAAAAACAATCTAAGGATGGAGTGGATGCCCATGCGCACTGTAGTCCAAGGGAGGAGTCACCTATCTTGTGATACTTCGAAGACTCTTCCAAGACAACAAGGTGCAATCATCCAGACCCAACACTAGGTGGCGATCTATGCAAAGATATGAATGTCAGCAGCCCTACATGCCAAGAACAGATACATACTGGTAAGTAGCATTTTCCTTTCAGCTTGTTTCAGAGCTTTACAATTAGTATATCCCCATATATTACAACCTTAAGTGATTGCTGAAATGCTGTTCATAGAATACATTTTAGGCATTTCTCTGATTGGTCTATATCCCAATTTGAGGCAAACCAGATGACGGGCAAAGCAGTCTTCTTTAACTGCGGTGCCTTAAGATGAATTTGTAGGGCCGAATTTCCTTAACTATAAATTAATGACATAAATTAATAAAAAATAGCCCAAATAACAAAATGTTGATGCCTTAGGATTTGGGTTTTTTTTTTTTTTAAATGATTCGGGGGGCTTCTTATGGGCTACAATTCTCAGTTTCTAAAGTTGACAACTGTGTTGACTACATTGCAACTGGGTGGGTCGGCCTTCGATAATTTTTCAGCGTTTTGAGTAATTTCATAGTCCCCAATGAGTCCACAAAGATTGGACCCTTACCTCATGGCTGATCCTTAAACTGACCTGCTACAACACAGTGTAGCACATTTGCATTTGTTGAAGTCTTTTCTGGACTGCAGTAAATGATTGTGTGACTTCCTGCACCACAATTGTGATGTTAGGGAGTATAGACTTAAATACACATTCAAACTACAAGTCTTTTTCTGGCATACCATCCTCAGTGTGACATCTCGGTCTGTCGTTCAAGAAACAAGTGATTATTCGCTTGGGGAAGTGGGGCGCTACTGTGCAGTATACTCTCACCACTATAAAAAGGGAGGATAATTGTGACCTGTTGGATGTTTTCTTAATCCGCTTCTCCATTTAGTGCTCAATCTTCTCCATATAAGCAGGAAACGGAACCCCAGTAATATGTACATTTTTACAGTGGGATTGGGCTTCCAAGTCCTCTTTCTTTGTGTACATCAGTTCCAGCACTTTATCTGAAGAGCTTCTTCATTTTGTGTGCCTCAGTGTTCTCCGGCCCATTGGCCCTCTCAACTCCAGCTGGGGGTGCAGAGCTAATCTCATTTGCTGCTCTTGCTCAGCTTCTCTTTGTGCCCACATGATAAAAATACTGACCCTCAGCATCTCCACAGATCGCCAACAGGACCACAGTCTAGGTGGTAGGTCTTTCCTCCACCGCAGCATATCTGGCCTAGTCTCTGATGTCCAAAGCCTAGCCAATGAGGCAGCAGCCATCCACCTTCTCCACTGCCACCTTTGGTGCAATCACTGTCTCAAATGTTGCACATATGTGCTGGTTCCTAGCGTGCCTTTTCAGATCCTGCCTGTTAGGTAGATCACAATACTGACGGTTCTGTCAAATGTTGACTGTTTTCTTATCAGGATTTGGAGCCTCTTTATGGAGCAGCCATGTTGTTCTCTTTTTCCCTCCAACCACCACCCTTTTTGATTTATCTTGGCAAGTGAGGTAAGATTGCGTGTCTGCAGCTTTTCACTTCAGTATTACATTGACAAGGTTTAGTATACCACTTTGCGCCACTTTTAATTTACATTGCATTGATTCCCTAAAAGACCAAAAGGGTGCAAAGGTTGGAGCGCTATGTCTCAAACAGATTGACTTTTTCAGCATTGGAAACCAAATACTTAGCCAATATTATCAGTCACATACCCTTCTGTAGATGTATGTTAGTTCATCCATCTAAAGATAAAAGTTAGTGATGTTTTAGTCAACAGGGGAAAAGATTATTCCACTTACGGGAGTGGAGTGTGGTGTGTAATAACATCCTGAGGAGGGAATGTGTATTAGTGGAATTTTTTGCAGTAAATACTCGTGATCTGCGTACTTCTACCTTCCAAGAAATTGGGTGACTCCTCCCCTAGTTAGCAGTGCGCATGGGCACGGACTCCATCTTAAATTGTTTTTGTCTGCCATCTGATTCGGACATGTACCGACGGGGCTCCAAGTTCGGCAAGTTTTCACACTTTTCGTTCAGGCACAACCGGTTGGATCAACTTCGATATTGGTAGAAGAAACTACACGTCTATGTTTTGAGGTGTCCGCTCTCGTATACTGACCTACCATTGACTCCTAACCGGCAGGCCTCTGACCCTCCTCAAGTCTGTGTGTCCCTTGTCCTTCAAGGACTTGTTAATGGAGAATGTACCCAAAGTGGTGGAAAGTACACCCTTCCAGAATTGGTTTCAGTCCCATGAGAAATTCCCATGGACTGACCACCACAAGATGTATAACCTCTTCCTTTCCCCCGACCATGGCAAGTGTGTGCGCAAGGCATGCCTTTTTGGGGGGGGGGAGTTTTATATAGTGCAAACTCGACTGAAGGTATCAGAGCGCTTTAGATGAGCACCAGTTGTGTTACAGACGGACACATTCATTTTACTAGGCACGGGGAAATTAAGTGATTTGCCCACAATCACAGGATGTTGAGCTGTCCCTGCCGAGACTTGAACCTGGTTCCCCAGCTTTGAGGTCGACTCTAGCCGTTAGGCCACTTGAAAAAGTCTCTTTGGTACCAGGATTGTACCAGAGGTTGCAACATCGGGCCTCCAATAGCACCCTTGGCCCGACATCAAGAAAGGGGAAAAAGCCGGCCGCTTGGGCATTCAGCCCCATCAGCCGTCGCCCTGAGAAAGAGGAGCAGTAGGCTGCCACCACTTCACTCCTTCCAGACCTTGGACAGAACTGTGAGTGTGGATGACACAAACGTTCACCAGGCCGTCCAAATGGCCTCAATGCAAAGCACTCCAACAACCCACCCACTCCCCAAAAGGGGTTCAGGAGTAAAGTCCTTCCAGAAAGACTCAGCCTTTCATCCTTGCGGGCCCCCTCCGCTTTCGGCTCTAGTCGGTACTAAGCTAAGACTTCAGATCAAATAACACTCCTACTTGCGGGTGCCAACTCCTCTCGGTATTGACCCCAATGATGCCTCATAAGCTTTGGGTTCCTTTAAAGCGCAGGGCCCCTTTGATGCTGGCTCTGAAACCTGTCCCTAAGCACACATTGTCATCGAAATTTGGACCATTATGAGGCACTGGGAGCAACGACGCCTTCAAAGGAAAAGCTCCTACTACTCTGAGCAACCTATCCTTCAGCTGCTCCAAATGAAGATTGATGCAAGACCGAGGCGTCTATTTCTACATCCTCAGACTGAAAAGATGTCTTCGAAGCTGCATCCTAGGCCCACAGTGGCATAGTAGAGGAACAGCTGGCTTCAAAACCTCTCCCAGCTCCTAAGTATAAAAGCTGAAAGGACAGGGGCACCAGCCCACTCTCATGTGCCCCTTCTCCTCCACAGACGCCCCACCCTTCACTACCACCACCAACTGTTCCACTACTGCCTCCACACTCACTTGAGGGTTCCCCTCTCTCCTCTTTAGGGGAAGGGAACCCTTTTCACCCTACCAACCTTTATTATGCACCGTTTGATCTGGTGTCCACCGATGACCTTTGGGACGACTGCAATGTTGATCCTCTGTGCGCACCGTGCGCACCTGAACTGAATCATTTTCCGGTTTGGGCATAATGCCCAAATTATACCACAGTGTATCATGAGGTGATACAGAGGGCGGCCATGATTCATAGACTGGACATGCATGTCCTCAATGATGAAGATGCTTTCTTGGTGGAGACACTGTCCCAAGTCCCAAAAAATAGTCCTATTCCTTCCCATGTTGAAGGGTATGTTCGGGTCCACCACAGACACCTTCAAGGAACCGTTCAAGGCGAGGATAATAACTTCCCAGGAGAAGAAAAAATATATTCCCTCTCTCAATGACTTGCCTTACATCAGGGGTCACTGCCTCCTAATTCCCTTGTTGTCCATACCAATGCTCAGGCCCTGAGTGATGCTCACCTATTAAACAGAGACACCAAAAAGATAGATGCTGCTCAGAAGAGTGAGCTTCAACCCACAGGACGATGGCCTATTCCATCAGCCTGCTCTCCTGATATGATAGAGAACAATGGGATGATAGGTAGGAGCTCATTAAGAACCTCCCAGATGACTGCAAGAAAAGGGAGTGGGGGAGAATTGGTGGCAGAGGAAAAGACCATATTAAACACCTCCATCTGTTGTACCCTAGATGTACCGACATATCGGTACGAGGGGTTAACACCAGTGTCCTTCTTAGATGCCATGCGTAACTCCTCTTCTTGGGTTTTGGACCGGAGGTCCAACAGCACCTGCTCAACCTGCCCTTCGATGGCTTACACCTCTTTGGCATGCAGCTTGACTAGATGCTGGAAAAGATAATGGTCACCGACACCTCCAAATCCATAGGTGCCCTCCACATCTCAACCCCTAGGGGCTCATTCTCGAGACACCAGTCCGTATACGGCAGGCCCCAAGGCCACCTCCCCAGACCCTTCTTACTCCTACCAAAGGCTGCTGCAGACTTACCACCATCAGACACCCCAGTGGTGCGCTAGTGGTGCCTTCAGAGACAACAAAAGGGGCAGGTCTCCACCTCCAAACAATGATTCCCCTCCCCTTCCCCCGATCACCTAACCTCTGTTCGGGTCAGGCTGCTAAATTTCTTTCTTTGCTGGCAGAAAATCACACCAGACAAAGGCGTCTTATCATTGGTCTACCATTGCTACTTCCTAGAATTTCTCACACCCCCTCCCAGCAACCCACCCCACGGGCACATTCTCTGCAGGGAACATCTCAGCCTTCTGGTGGAAGAGGTCCAAGTTCTCCATTGAAAAGGGCCATAAAACCAATGCACTACCACCAGTGGGGCAAGGGAGTGTACTCTATTTACTCCCTCATTCCCAAGAAATACTATTCATGGCCACTGTCCTTGCTGATTAGATAGAAGGAACCAATCAGAAGAGAAGAGGTGGAGTCTGTAAGAGCTCTCCCCTTTTTTCATGCTGGCAGCTGTGTGGACATGACACTGCCGTGCCGATGGCAAGCCATCAGCGCGCTGCCGGCTGGGGCATGGCGGTAGTCACCATGCCCTTTTTTCTCCTTATTCCTCAGAGGCATTCAAAAAGCTGTACTCAACACATTATCAACTAGCACCCCATGTTTTTAATAAATTGCAAAAGATATCCTAAACGACACATCTGCTGCCTACGTTTTGCCCAACCCAACTGATTCTACCATAGGATCAACTATGAATTCCACATCCTTCAAACTTAAAAAGGACGAAATCAGGGCTACTTACCTAAACGCTAGATCTATGGTTAAGCACCAGATCGAAACTTTTCATCTCCTTAAATTTTATTCCCCGGATATTATATTGTTAACCGAAACCTGGCTAATAGATTAATCCTCTCTGGGCATCCTAGCGGCTGCAGACAACTACCTTCTTGAGATGAATAGGTCCATGAGCAAAATAGTTGGGACCATAGCTTCTGTAATTAAGAATTTTTTGATTCTTTAGCCTAGTTTCATTTGCCATCCCAGGGACTCTCCCGGCTTCATTGACTTCCTATCAAAAAATGTATAGACTTCAAGGCCCTCTGCATCACCTTTAAGGTGCTGTATGATGTGGGACCCATGTATCTTAAACAACTTTTCGAGTGGTACACCCCCAGTAGATCTTCATTGGCTCATAATATTGTAGTACCCAGAGTTAAAAGAACTAACTGAGGTGGCAGGAGCGTTATTACCTGTACTGCTAAGCTTTGGAACTCGATGCCCCCAGATCTTAAGAGAAAAATATACCTGCTCTCTTTCTGCCAGGCTCTTAAAACCTGGCTTTTCAATACTAAAGACCTCCTGTTTTCTGCTTAGATTTGTAACCTGTCTGTTTAGCACCTAAACACCCTTGGGTAGTAGAGCACTCTAAAAATGTAATTTTCATTAAATTTCATCTATGCAGTTGACTGCTTCCTAATTAAGCTTGCCTCTCCTACATCACCCTTCATTTGTTCAGTGATCAATCGACCCCCGGGCCACATCCAACACTTTACACAACTCTTCGCAGATTCTGTATCCCCTTTGGTTTTTGATCACGCTAAAATCTTGATAATTAGCTACTTTAATTATTGGGCCAATGAGGAAGTGGATGGGCATACATCTACAGAACTCACTGGCCTGCTAAGCAATTTAAATGTAGTACAGCATATGCACTCACACACCCAAGTGAAACGCAATACGCTAGATTAGGTATGGTCCATTAACCTATCAGTAACCAATATCACTGCATCCATGTGTGTCTGGTCAAATCATTACTTTATTACATTTTCTTTACTTGGCCTGACCCCTCTGAAATCATTTCTATGCCCTGGACTTCTTTGTAGAAATTGCTCTCGTGTAGACCTTGATTCCTTTCTTGAATCATTAAACATCACCTTACCCATTGCACATGACAGCCTTGACCTTCATGTAGAAGATATTTTCAACTGACTAACAGTAGCCAGTAACATACATGCTCCTCTCCGAAAGTCCAAACAAGCTAGGTGCCATGAGGCATCCAAATGGTTCTCGGAAGACCTAAAAATAGAAAAATCAACCCTCCGCCGGGCAGAACGTAAATGGCAGACTAACTGCTAACTGCCCAACAGAGGACAAGGAAGCCTATTTCTCTTATCTTAAAAAATATAACAAATGAATCAGACAAACCAAGACTGTTTCTTCTGTAACAAAATCTTGGTCTCTGAATAAGTCCAAGGACATTTTTTGCATAGTCTCTTGAATTGTCCGATGCCGACAGGGCGATTATCCCCATCCAACAGCACAGGATCCATTCAATACTCTCAATTCCTTCTTCGTTGAGAAGATTGGGACAATTAAGGTTAGCATTCCTGCCAGTCCTCCTCCTAACGTGACATTTATTGAAGATAGTAATCTACTCAAACTAGCTGTCAAATCGGGCTCCCCCAAGGACACTTGCCCCCCAACAATTTTAAAGGTCTTCTCTAACTTCCCTGACAGCCATTTCCCACCTCAACTATTTCCTTAACCAAGATATGGTACCCAGCACCTTCAAAGAGGCTATAGTGGTCCCGCTGCAAAACAAAATGGATCTTGAAGAACTATCGGCCAATCTCCTGGTTACCTTCTTGGCAAAAGTGCTGGAGGCTTATGTTGCCAGTCACCTCTGTTCCTTTTTAGAGGAATCTAATTTCCTTGACTCAACATCGGGCATGATTTCGGCCAGCTCATTCAACTGGAACAGTCCATCTCTCAGTTGTAGATGATATGCGGGAAGAAGCTGACAGAGGCATTACCCAGGCGTTGGCCCTTCTCAATCTGTTTGCGGCCTTTGACACGGTTACCCATGAGCTCTTGATGGGCCGTGTCAGGGCCGCAGGTCTTCAGAGCTTAGCCTGGGTTGTTTCCTTTTTGAAAGACTGTTAGAAATCTGTCCGGCTGTCCCTTTCAATTTCCCGCGGTCTGCTTAACCTGCAGAGTGCCTCAAGGATCTTCTTTGTCCCCACATCTTTTTAATCTATATATTCGTCTGCTGGTGCACTCTTTAAAAGAGATGTAAGCCAGAGTTGCACTTTGTGGCCGATCTGCAGCTGTTGTGTACTATTGACCAATCCCCGCAATCCATGGAAACCTTCCAAAATACTATTAAGGATATCTGAGACTGGATGAATAGTAATTAACTTAAACTCAACTCTGATCAGACAAATAGTTATTACACACAATAAGGCCCATCTGTGGATTTATTCTTTTTCCCCCCCCACGATGGAGCTCATCCTCCCACCCCCCCTTACACATACACACAACCTAAGAACTCAGTAAAGAGTCTTGGAGTCCTCATCGTTGAACCTATCCTTCAAATGCCATAGGGAGGCGTAACGTCCTCCTGTTTCATACAGCTGCAAAACATTAAGAAGATTGGCTAATATCTCACATTTGATGCCTTAGTTCAGGTCATTTTGGCTTTAGTCAATTCTAGATTAGATTATGCCAACTCCTTATATCTTGTCCTCCCAAAAGGCCTCAACCAAAGACTTTAAATTGGTTAAAAAAACAGGCTGCCAGGCTTATTTTTCAACAGCCTAGGCATTGCCATATTACCCCCTTGTTGAGAAAGCTTCACTGGCTTCCCGTGGAACAGCATTTTATTTTTAAAACGGGTTGTATCATTTTTAAATCTCTGCATGGCAAACGTCCTCCTTTTATATCATCAATAATAAAAAAAAATACTACACTCCCAGTCGCAACCTTAGGTCCACCCCGTCTCTGTGATGCGGGAATAACGGGCTCAGCACTAGCCTGGTTATCATCATATCTGGATAATAGACAACAGGCAGTAACACTACCACCTTTCCGCTCTGCCATACGCCAGGTGAACCAGGGTGTCCCCCAGGGGTCGGCGAGAAGTCCGATTCTCTTTAATCTGTACCTCCGGCCCCTGATGCAACTTATAAGGTCTTTCGGTATTCAAGTCATCAATTATGCCGATGATACCCAATTGATTTTTTCTTTTGAGGGTTCAGAGGCAGTGTCGAGGGACACTTTCCATCAGTGTATGTCGGCCACAGCAGAGTGGTTGCAAGCCAATTCACTCCAATTCAATGGCGCAAAGACGGAGATATTGCACTGCTCTTCAGACCGACTCCCTCGCCCATTGCCGGAAGACTTTTGGCCTATTTCCATTCCAGGCTCGGTGGAGGCGGCAGACTCGGCCCGCAATCTGGGAGTCATGTTTGAATCAAACCTGCAATTGGACGTCTCGGTGAACAGGACTGTTGGGACATGTATGGGTCTGCTCCGTGCTCTACGGAAGATACTGCCGCTTCTCCCGCGGGAAGCCAGAGTAGAAGTAGTGCGTAGTACCATTCTCAGTAGGTTAGACTACTGCAACGCACTACTTCTAGGAGCCCCAAAGGTCTTGATCCTTAAATTACAAAGGGTTCAAAATATGGCGGCTAAACTAGCCCTGTCCTTGCCTCGCTCGGCTTCTTCTGCCGGAGCTCTGGCAGTCTTACATTGGCTACCGGTCCAGCAGAGGATCTCCTATAAGGCTCTATGCCTGATTTTTGGAGCTCTGCATGGTCAAGGACCAATACCACTGCAAAACCTCTTTTCGTGGTATCAGGCTGCCAGACCTCTGAGATCCGCCTCAGCTTTCTTAGTGAAAATCCCAAGAGTAAACCGAGTGAGAATGGGCGGCCGCGCCTTCAGTTTTACGGCCGCCACAATGTGGAACACTCTACCTTTATCACTGAGGAGCAGACAAAATTTGATTTTATTTAAAAGGGACCTTAAAACCTATCTCTTCCCTAGAGCAGAATAAATTGTAGACCAGATGGTGGAACTGATCTCAGCGCCAGGATACCCGTTGGGTGACAGCTGCGCTTAATAAGCATTAAAATACATACATACATAAGATTCTCCTTATAACACTCTCATTTTAAAAGAAGAGATTGGGAGGTTCCAGATTTTCTGTTCTTGCTCCACTCATCTGGAACTCCCTTCCCCCTGAGTTGAGATCTACACCCAACTATATGCGATTCCGAATCTTTTGAAGACTTGGCTATTCAAACAAGCGTATGCCTAAGTTCATGCTTGCAGTGCTTTGCCTATGTTACCCAGCGCCAATAAACCTGACCGTTGATTGAGCACTATATAAAATTCTGTAACATAACATCTTTCATGCTGTAGGTGAAGACTGAGGACTCCATAGTTCTCAGTTCGATTCTCTTTTGGTGTAAAACACTAGTTAATCTTATGCTACAGTTTGATATTATTTTAGGAAAGCTTCTAAGTCATCTGTGATAAAGGTGATCTTGAATGTCGCAATGCTTCTTAATTGTGCCATGCACCCCTTTTAATACTGGCACAAATCCGGACCCCATCTACCCTCACTGACTGAAGGCATTACCTGGTGAGTGGCCCTATGGTTTGAAAATGCCTGTGGGGGATAAAACGGCACCAAGATGCCCATCCTGCCTCCCCGTTCACACTTGTTAATACTTTGGCACACCCAGGGCACAAGTCCTAAAAAAAGAAGTGGGGGGACGCTGACGTCACGACAGGAAGTGACGTCACGAAAGGTGGCTTGCACTCAGTTGTAGTTTAGTTATCGAGCTCCCGGTAAAAGTTGTGGGGGGACGCCGTCCACCCGCGTGGTACCCCCACTCGAGCCCTGGGCACACCATTACGCAACAGTTGGTCTTTAAATAAAAACATTCAGTGAGGCAGTTCTTGCCATCGACCGGTGCAGCCATTGCTATGGATCTGAAGTACTTCCAAAGGCACACACATGCACCAGTGTTTGCTGGGGTTGGGGTATGTAACCGGCTTAGCATGGCATAGGAGTTGGGCTGAAATGGACGCAGGAAGGATTTTAATGACACAAAAGGTTAAGGGTTAATGACTTAAAAGACAACATCCAGAGGATGGTTCCACTTTCGGCGTATAACGGGAACATAGACCTAAAGCTCAGGGAATGGGGGGAAGCATGATACTAACATTTACAGATTGGAAAATGCATGCTTTTTCATATGAATACAACGAGCAAAACTCCACAGGAATTTGGGGTTTTTCAGGGTCGGTTATATATCCTCATTCGCTTTTTTGGTGGTAATTACTTCTAAATAGCACTTGTATTTCGATCTATAGAGTTAAAGATTTCACAAGAAATAGTAAACAAAAGCTGTGGCAAAATAGACCTTTTTCTCAACTTGCGAGTCAATGGCTGATCTTTTTACAAAGAAATGCAGGAAATGAGCGTAATATTTCTGTTCTCTTTAGTGTATCTTGCCATTGCATTATTTAAGTGGTAAGAGAGAGGGTGGATAGGTCCATGTTAACAGCCTCTGGAAGAGTTGCAAATCCAGGGGTGTGAGTTGAAGAACTTACAACCTTCTTGGACAGAAATTAACAGATAAGGGCTAGCTAGAAAGCAAGTGTTCGTTTAATGAAATAACATTCATAAAATAAAACTGAAAATTCTCTAAAGCAAGCTCTTAGCATTTCATAGCGGCCCCTTTGAGCGATTCACCAGGTGCATGCTGGAAAAGCCTTATTTAGATTAGCCTATTTTGTGTAATATGGTGGGAGCAGAGTCGATACTCCGTGATTTAAAGAACTCTATTTTTGTTTTAGGATGTTTATGATAAAGTGGAGTATTTGAGTTCTTTGGGCAAAACCCAGACAGCTGTTGTGCAAAGAGATGCTGACATCGGAGTGGCTGAAGCAGAGAGAGATGCAGGTATCCGGGTAAGTTCCACCCACCATCCGATCAAATACTCCAGAGTGGAAATATTACTTTCCGCTGTGATACTAATTTCGAATAGCTAACTTTGGTTGCATACCATTGACACCCTGATGTCTTTCTAGTCTCAAGAGAAATTAAAGGACTGTAATATTAGTACATTCTAAATTAAGTTTGCATCTTTTTATTGTTAATAATTGTAATGGTCCTCAAATAGTAAGTCATGACAAGTGAGAAGTATGTTTTACTGCTGTGGTCTAATGTAAGCTGATAGCAATGAGTTACTCTGAATCTAGATAACAGAAAATGCCTTATGTTTTTAACAAGACAGTTTTACTAATTTCTTACTGTTTTTAATTCACAAGTCACTTGGCAAATTCCCCATTGTACAATGAAGTTTGATTAGGTTTACCTTGGTAAAGCCTTCCATATTATTTTATGATCTGTCCTGAAAAGTAACCCTCACCTGAACCCCTTCCGCCCAAGTTGGTTTTTATGCAGGTCTACATTGGAAGGATTTATTGATCTGTACTCAGTCTCCCCTTGATTTTATCCTTCCAGGAGGCAGAGTGTAAGAAGGAAATGCTGGATGTAAAATACCTCGCTGACACTAAAATGGCTGATTCCAAGAGAGCCTTTGAACTTCAGAAAGCAGCTTTCAGCCAGGAAGTGAACACAAAGGTAATTGCCCATGTTTTACTGAGAATCAGACCACCAATTGTAAAGACTTGGCAGATATAGCTTTATGGAAATTTCCAGAAATCGTGGTTGTGTTAAATTAAGTAAGAAAATGTGTTGCTATGGATTTTAGAAAGCACTTTTAGAGCTTTACTAGGCACTCACAAATAACGCACACAAGCACACTATTCATAACACACTTTTACGAAATAGTTACAACACACACAACAGTTATGGCCTGCTCTAACAATAACTTTTCTTTTTGATCCACTTGAACAGACATTCATGTCTTTCCACTCCGTCTTAAAATTCCTCATCAAATCACCTCTATACAGCTTAAAGACAACTATTCAGTTTGTATGGTTTGTCTGTCGGGCATCATAGTGGAGTTTCCAATGTATTAAAAATATACTGGCATAGAGAGAAAATGTAGCATGGGGCCAGCTTGGAAGATCTTTTTGAAAATGCTAGGCCTCTTTCGCAATCCTGTTTTAAGGCGTCTGAACCCATCAAAAGGGGAAGAGATATTGCATATCTACTGTGCGCTTGCTATGTGACACCCATGAGTTTGACGTGAAGCCCACCGCGTACCGGCACTGATTTGACCGCCAACGCTTGTCTTCAGGAAGTTCGCTGAAGGCTTTTATTGATGAGGGATCACTTCCTGTTGAGGATTTTTTCACGGCATACATCATCATATGCTTCATCAACGAGAGCACACTCAATGTTACATTCCCCAAAAAAGACAGAAAGGCTTCAA
Source organism: Lissotriton helveticus (assembly GCF_964261635.1). Taxonomy (NCBI): domain Eukaryota; kingdom Metazoa; phylum Chordata; class Amphibia; order Caudata; family Salamandridae; genus Lissotriton; species Lissotriton helveticus. The sequence goes on from NC_136061.1 coordinate 368,413,739, forward strand.
ATGCCCAGATTGATCACACGGTCTTTCAAAACCTAAAGATGGGGTTTCTCGAGCCTGGTTTTGCTCCTGGGCATGAACTAACTTACAGACCTCTTGTAACTGATGCTGAACACAACTCTAGAGAAATTCCATCTAAGCCCAGACATTAGTTTAGAAGTCCATACTTCAGGGTGAAGATCCCCTAAAAGTCGGACTACTGGATAGTCATAATTCCACACAGGCCTCATAGGGATTCCCCTCCTCAGAGGTGCCACAGTGCATGTGCACTTCTCTCTATCCTTGAATGGTTCTGTGCATTATCACTGTACTAAAGGGCCTCCCTTCCTTTACTAAAGTGTTGACCAGAGTTTCTGACAAGCTCCAAAATGATAAATGCTCCTGGGCAGGAAACATTCCTTATTTTTGGGACCCACAGTCCTGCCATCCACCCTGTATGCTTGTATAATTGATTCCCACACTTTTTAGGTTAAAATGGAAATCTTGTTTGTACTGCTGAACCCTTCAATCAGATTAAGCTACTGGAAGATCTCAGAAGTGGCGAATGGGCTTGTGCCTGGTTCTTGTTTGCTTCTGTCTGACGTACCCCAGCACTTGCTTGTTGCTGCTCTTCGATGTTTGTGGTATTTCGTACTCACTGTTCTTCATCTGAACCTCTGGGCTACTGGTTTATGTGACTGGCAGGAGGCAGTCAGCATACCTGTAGCAGGTTGTGGGTTACAAAATGTGATTGAGGTCTGGCGGGCCCAGTGTGTTTTTCAGACAATTGCGGCTGGTGGCTCTCTGTTCATCTCTGCTGTTGCAGCCAGTCTTTTTTGGGGTCAACAGCAACCACTGATGGAGCCCTGGGAGTGGTTGCCCTTACAGCCTCCTTTGTGCTACCTGAGGATCATGGTGCAAATCCTTGGAAAATTCCACATTGGTGGACTGCCAGCACAGCATACAACTGCAAGTCACCTGCTGTTCTTCCCATACTCCACAATGCCCATTAGAACCTACTGGTGCTCATTGAAGCCTGCAAACCAGACAATAGGTGAAGAAAACATGCAAGGAAATACACACCTCACTTTAAGCCTTTACCAGCTCATAAATATGTTACCTTGCCTGAAATGTAACCTAATTTAATATGATTTAACTCACATTATCTAAGATATCTCAATTGTATCGGGAAAAAACATTCATCTAAGGCAACCCTATTTTCTAGCAAACTTTAAAACTACATTTATTTAAAATTGCTGAAGGGCATTTAGGAAGCATTGTGGAAGGGACTAAAGACTTCCAGTGCTATAACCAACCACCAGCTTTCGTCAAGGCTAGAAGCACTCGCCTACTGGAACAGTACTGGGTTGAAGTGTTGAGTTGGGCTTTTTCATCCCAAATAAATGTTAACCTGGTCCCAAACAGAATCTTTGAAATTCTTGCCAAAGATGGTAACAGAGAAGGACACCTACCACTCATCTGCAATGACTCCAGAAATCACTGGTAAGACTAGAATGCATCAGCCTGGTCCCAGTTCTACCTCAACCGAGGATGTAGATGATTCTCAACTGACCTAGCCAGTTTCACTGGCCATAAGCACAATCTCTGTCTTTAGTTTTTTCAAACACATTTCTGTTCAAATGGAAAAGCAAACTAGCAATTTAAAGTATTAAAAAATAGAAAACATATGGGAGGCACACTTATAACCCTACAAGATATCCTTATATTTGCCTCAGCTCAGTTGATCAACATTCTAAAACACAACTTTGCCTTATTGAGGATGGAAGATATCCTAGAAGAGATTAGATTCCTCTTTATCTAGATTAGTGCATGCTGTGATGAATTACAGGTCTTCAACCTCCTCACACCGATCTCCCTTGAAAGGTTAACACATGCTGGAAAGCACAACTGCAGAAAATACATTATTTTCACCTCCAGCCGAGCCATCACTAATAATTGTGGGCTCAGTAGGAGCCACCATATCATAACACAGTAAGTTGTTATAGCATTAGCCTTTTGTCAATTTCAAAAGAGCAGGAATAAATTGAACCTATTCATTCATCTGGCAGATTTAACCAGTCCAGAGAACAAGACTGCAATGAAGGGTCCAGACGCATTTGTTCCTTACTACAGCAACAAGTGAATGCTCAGGCTCAGAAAGCTGAAGAAATTAGGCAACCTACAAAGGGACCATAAAGGAATTCATGATGGAACCCTCAAACCTAAGCAGCAACTCTATCCTCGCTTTACTTGTATCCAAACAAGGACATGGAAGCAGTAGAGGATGTAAATGCTGGAAATGTTATCCAGTTTTAAAGGCAAGCAGCAATATGTCATCCATTTTACAAACACATCACTACAAAATATAATTGTTTCAAGTATTTCTTCAGCTAGTAACTTAGGAACTAGCAATGAGGAATTCATGAAGCCTATAAGACCTCAGAACTCGAACAGTAAACTCTTGTCTAAACCAGAGTCCTTAGGAGCTTTTAGGATCAAGTCTTTTTATTGACAAATACTTAGGAAGGTCACATACACAGCAAGTCACCTCCAACCCCTTTCGGGCCGGCCTCTAGATTCAGATGCATGTTAAAAGGCAGAGCGTGATTCATTAAAGTGGTAATCACAAGCTAAGGAGAGAATACACAGCTTGTCACCTACAACCCAGATTGGACCGTCAGCGTATGGGAGGCAGAAGGTGAAGGTCATCCAAGTGCAATAAAAGTGCATGAGTTATCATAAACTGCTGAGAATAACCACGACCATGGCACTGATTAGCTGAGTGTTTTGTAGGCTTTGCATCCAAACGAGAAAAGCAAAGTGAAACAGGTGTAAAGTAACATATAGAATTGAACAAGAACCCCCTCTCCCCTTCCCACTCGGCTATTCAAAGTGTGTAGGATTGCTAGGAAGATTGCCATTCGTCAGGGACAATGTGATTATGGTGCCTTAACTTCTCCCTGTTCATGCGGTAATAGCTTAAGAATACGCAAGTACGCATGACAGGTTAATTCCCTGAACTCTTTGGACAGGATAGTGATAAATGGGGACTATATTTTCGCATATGTTGTGGGGTCAGCATTGGCGGCCCTCGAGAGTCTTTTCATACCCAGCAATGACCATAGCTGATGAAGCCATTGCCTATGGTACAGAAGTTTGTCTGAGTCCCAGTTTTCCAGGAGTAGCCTGTGTGCAGCATTAAGGGCCATAGCTATCTGTTGCCCACTAATGGACCAGAGCGGTTAAGTGAGAGCATTAGGGAGCCCCAGTAGTATGTAGGCTGGAAATCGGGGGAGCTCTGTTTTAAAAGCGCGGTCTACATCATTCAAAATGAACTCCCAGAATCTTGTGAGCTTGGGGCAATTCCACAGGAGGTGTATTAGTGTCCCAGGGATGCCACAGCCTCCCCAGCACTGACCATCACAAAGCGCATTCCATTTCTGAATGCTCGCCATGGTATAGTACCAATATCAGCTAATAATATGGGCTGATTCAGTGTGTCCTGTGTTATATACCTTGTTGTGATCCCTATACAAAAAGCCTCCCATTCTTTGTCGGAGAGGCTGTGCCGAATTTCTGCCTCCCAGCGAAGTTGGCCCGGGGTCCTATGAGTGGGAGGCGCTTTCATTATGTAGCGGTAGATATCTGAGGTAAGTTTCTTGTCATCTGTTTTGAGGAACTGCCATTTCCCGAAGGGAGGTCATAGGTCTGCTTGCTTTACGGCACGTTTCTGGGCTGAGCAGCCAATGGGTGAGTTGGGTGTGGGTGAACCTGTCATGTTCCGATAAAGAGTATTGTAATTTAAGTTGGTCAAAAGGGATGGGACCGTTGTGATCGAAGAGACAACCAACCCTCTTACAGCCACCCGCCAGCCACCGTTTAGCGACGCCCGGTGATAAACCGGGAGGATGCTCCGGGTTTGCAAATAATGGGGTAATTGGAGAAGTGAATGACGAGAGCCCAACAGTGTTCAACACCCTGTCCCAGATTTTAATGTAGGGCTAGTGATCGGGGATGAGTAGAGACCCCAGGATCTATGAGCCTGGGGGAGCCAAGCCTCTCCAGATGTGTGAGCCCGCCACTGTTTGGTCCATAAAGACCCAATGCTTTTCCATCATTCGGTTATTCCACTCTATCAAATATCTCAATTGGGCAGCTTGGTAGTACCGCAAAGGAACCACCAGACCCCCTTCCTGCTTAATGTGTTGCATCAGTTGTTTCTGTAGACTGGGATTGATTCGTCCCTCCCAGATGAAGCAATCAATTTCTTGTTGAAGCTGGTGCAGCTCCCCGGGAGGGGGAGAGAGAGGAAGTGTCTGGAAAATGAAAAGGGCCCTGGGTAGAATTGTCCGTCTTCACTCCAGCTATCCTTCGTAGCCAAGATAAAGAAAGGCGCAGCCACCGGTCCAGAGATTTACGGATTGCGGTCCTAAGTAGAGTAATTGGCGTGCGTGGTTTTAGCGAGGCTCCGGGCCAGTACTATTCCTAGGTGTGAGAGATCGGCCTCCACCCATTGAAAATCATACCGTGCGCATAGAGCTTGCTCAGCAGGTTTATTTTGAAGCCTGACACAGCCTCAAACGCATCCAGCTCTGGGATGATAGCAGGGAATGAGGAGAGGGGCCGGACGACAGAAAATATAATGTTGTCTGTGTAGAGGCTAATCAGTTGTCGAACAGCTTCAAACTTTATGCCCACTGTGCTGGGGTCATCTCTCAGCCTCTGAGCGAAGGGTTCCATATATAGAGCGAAGAGGAGCGGGAAAAGCGGGCAACCCTGCCATGTGCCTCGCTCCACTCTGAACCTACTAGAGATAACTCCATTAACCCGAACAGTTGCACTGGGCTAAGAGTTGCAAACGTATAGGGCCAATTCACTCTATCGAATGCTGTCTCCGCGTCTATAGCCAGTAAAAGGGCTTCTTCCCAGGAGCGCTGGACTTTGTCGATAAGGTAACACACACGCTTGGTGTTGTCCCCACACTGGCGCGAGGGAATAAATCCAGCCTGATCATGGTCAACCAGGCCAGGCATCAGGATTGAGGCAGTGAGCCAGGATGCTGGTAAACCGTTTCGCATCCACATTGAGCAAGGATATCGGGCGATAGGAGCTGCACTGCTGGGGATCCTTCACGGGTTTCAGGATTACCGAGATCAAAGCTTGCAGCATAGATTCAGTCAGCGCTCTGGTCTCCGCGAAGGAATTATAAAGGCGGGTTAAAAGGGAGGCTAATTTGGGAGAGAACGTCTTATAAAAAATAATGCTGGATCAGTCTTGGCCCGGCGATTTCATGGGTTTCAGCCTTGCGATCGCAGAGATCACCTCTTCTATTCTGATGGGCTGATCAAGGGTCTCTGATTCTAGAGGTGGAAGCGGGGTGATCGCAGCAGACTGAACATAGAGCTGTGGGTCAGAGGTTGCTACATGGTTTCCCTTGTACAGATTAGCGTAAAACACCTGGAATTCAGACTCAATGGCTGAGGCATCAGATGTCGTCGGGCCTAACCGAGTGTGAATAGCTTTGACTGCATTTACGTGTTGTTTGCTATGTAGGCAATGGGCTAACATCCGGCCTCCTTTGTCCCTGCATGGAATTTGTGTTTGAGGCGGAGCATAGCATATTCGGCTCTATCGAGATCGCGGCGCTTGAGCTGAAGTCGTTCCTGTTCCAGCTTGTACCATATTCTGGGAGCTCCAGTGCGCTTATGAATGGACTCAAGTTATAATACCAATTTACCCAGCTTCTCCCTGTTATCTTTCATGGTCTTGTTGTCATGTGCCTCTTTAACTATAAGAGTTCCTCTGGCAACCAAATTGAGGGCTTCCCAGACTGAAGAAAGAGGAACCTCACCTGAATACTTAACTTCTAAGTAGTCATTGATCGTTTGTCTGATTGCGGACACCAGGGGAATGTAACAGTGTTTCACACAGGCGTCGAGGTGGTCGTTGAGAGGGGGAGGGGGGTGGGGGGAGTTGGGAGTGTAATTGCTGCGTGGTCAGATAGGTAGCGGGGCTCAATGGAAGAGGCCATAATTTGTTCCCATGCCGAAGGAGAGGGTAGGAAATGATAAAGCGGGCATAGGTTTTGTGTGCTGCGGAATAGAACGTGTAGTCCCGTTCATCAGGGTGCCTTAGGCACCATGCGTAGCCCGCAGCCAGCTAGCCAGGTCAGTCCCTCTGGGGACGTCTACCATGCCTGTTCTGTCCATTGTCTGGAATGGTCCCGCCCCCGTCCATGACTAAGTTAAAGTCTCCACCCACAAAGATAGCCTGATCTAAGTCCCTCTATAATAAAGTTCGCCTGGCATTTGTTGGGGGTGTAGAGTGAATCTATCGTGAAGTGAAGTGTACCTATTTGCACCCGTATGGCCAGTAAGCGACCCTTAATCTCAAAACAGGTACCTAAGATTATCCCCTGGAAGCGACTGGAGAAAAGAACTGCTACCCCCCTCTTTCCCCTCCTCTATGACCAAAACTGTGTGGGAATCTCGTAGTATGCATTCTATGGGTGTCTTGTGCTAACAAATGCGTTTCCTGAAGCAAACAAATATCCCCTTGCGAGTGGGAAAAAAGAAAGTATTGTAGATCTTTTAGTGGGATTGTTAAGGCCTTTTACATTAAGTCAAAGTAGTTTGACCTCCATAGTACAAATGGGAGTGAGAACTAGACGAGCGTAAGTGGGAGGCCCAAGATGTTAGCTGTGCCGTATATGAGAGCCAGATATGGGTCAAGCGACGTATCTGGATATCACTGCGACCGCACCCTGCATAAGTGGTCAGTCTGAAGGGAAGCTTTTTAACAATACCTCAAACCCTCAACAAGAAGCAAAAAACGAAAGTAAACAAGTAGTCCATAAAGTCTTTCGTGACTTAGAAGTCTGGATACATGGGGGTTACCAGGGCAGAGCGAGCCAACATTGTTTGAAGTGGGTTAACTCTTCCGCCCCCACCCCTGTGTCCGCAACCTTTCTGCCAATGCAAAGTACCTTATGAGGGGGGGGATTAGCTTCTTGTTTGACTCCGAGGAGAGCGTGCGCAGCACCTCCGACCTCTCCATTGTCATGGCTGCCTGGTCCGGTCGGTGAAGCACAGGCCCCAGACCCCAAGAGGCTCACGGCCGTTCATGTCCCGGACCTTCTCCTCCGGTGAAGGTCGCAGGGAGACCGATTCGGAGGGTGCGATCTCGAGTATTTTGTAGACCTCGGACAAAGAGCATAGTTGGTGGGTTTTGCCGTTCAGTTTAAAGATAAGGCGAAATGGATGGCCCTAAGTATAGGAAATGCCCCAAGAGCAGAGATGTCTGGTGACCGGACGAATTCCTTCAGTTTCACGAGAGTGGATGCTACTAGGTCTTGAAATAGATGGAGGCAGTGGCCACAAAATTGTCCCTTCTGGTCCGTTAGGGAATGATCTTGCTGGAGGGCTTCGATTTCCGCGTCTTTTTAGGGAGCTCTCTTCAAGGACTGCCTCTCTCTCTCCCACCTTGTCAAAGTCTCAGCGCACCTCCCTGAGCTCTAGCCTGCGAATCTTTTTAACCGTCTGTAGATCCTCCAATAGAGATGCGAATAGTGCTTTCAGGAATTCGCGTGTCACCGAGCTGTCTGCACCCCCGTCTCCGCCTGATGCCTAAAGTCCTCCATGGGTGCTTACTCTTGTTGGGAGTCCGTCGTGCCTTTAATCAACATGTCCTTGACGGATCTATCTTTTTTGCCTTTGGTTGTGGCCTTGGCTCTGCGCTCCTGTGCTGAGGGAGCAAAGGACACTGGGCGTGTAGGCGCAACCAGATCACCTCTTGAGGTATAGATCCGGGCCGATCCGGGCTCTGGCCAGGACCAGTGACCAAGCAGCCGCTGCCTCCCAGCCCAGGTCGGTACCGTCGTCAGGGGAGTAATAGGAGCCTCAAGGAACTTGGGTGCAGAAGTGGATAGGCCACTCAGCTGCAAATGTCTGAAGATGCTAGGGGACCACCAGAAGGATCTGAAAAGACACCGGCCCTGGTGTTCAAGGAGAAAGCAATCCGAAGTAGGCCGTAGAGGCCTGGCCTGTGCCCTTGCCAAGGTCCACTCATCCAGGAGGAGGGCTGTAGGTGCAGGCAAGACTGTGAGGCCTCAGAGGGCTGGATTTTGCTTAACCGAAGGCCTCTGCCCGATGCCAGGGGCTTGGGGCCAGGGAACTCCAGGGGATGTCTCGTGTAGGCCTCAGCCTCGCTGGTTAGGAGATGGAGGGCTCCTATGTCAGATCCCGGTCTGCAGTCATGACCTTCGGCGGGCCCTAGAGGGCTGCCCCGTTCCCACTGTGCCACCAAAGAGGGGGTGTGACCCGAGGTGTGTCCCCGTGGTGTCTGGCCCCTGTGTAGTTTGTCTGTGAATAATCTAGCCACTTCCACATAGCGGCGGTGGCTGCGGTCAGTCTTTGGTCTAGCCACGTCCCACATGCCGAGCGGAAGTAAACAATATAAAAATTAAGGCCTGTCTTATAAACTGTAGATTACTGACCAAGCATGCTGCAAATGTTTGGTCAATCCTAATTGAGGATACCTGGGATGTCTTGTTCCTTACGGAAACTTGGCTTAATTTGTATACGGTGACAACAATCACATTAGCTATCCCACCAGGTTTTAAAATGTGCCGTGTCAATAGAGAAGGAGGAAAAAGGGGAGGTTATTATTTTCAGAGATACATGGGAATTGGTGTCCTCGGCTCCTTTCTCGGTGCATGGCATTGAAGCCCTAAATTTCTGTTTACATCCGACCTCCACGTCTGCTCTTGGGGGATTCTTATTTACAGACCACCTGATTGTGTAGTGCCCGCCCTTCATACGCTCTAATTTAATTGCTCAAAAATAAATAATGTATACAAATTTTCTGGCCTTGGGAGATTTTAACCTGCATGTAAACGACCTGAGCTGCACGCAAGCAATGTAGTTAATTACATCATTAGCTGGGGCCAATCTCAAACAATGGGTCTCCCATCCCACACATGTAGCGGGGCATACCCTGGACTTAGTCTTCTCCAATTGCATCACTATTGATATTGAGACTTCCGTTCCTCTGACATGGTCAGATCACTATCTGGTTTCTTTTTCTATAATTTTACCTAATTTAGGGCAAGCAAAAGGAACGCGTCTTGCGCTTAAAAGAAATTGAAATAATCTGACCGAAACAGCACTAAGTTCCATTTTGCAAGACAATCCCCTCTGTTTATCGGCTAATCCCGTGCTGATGCAATATCGATACACTACTGGATTGCTACGGCGGTGGAGTCAGTAGCACCAGGCAGAGTGGTGAAATCAACTAGATTATCCCCTACTGCCTCATGGTTCTCCAATACCCTTAGGGAGAGCAAAAGTAGGTGCAAAACGCTGGAACGACAGTGGAGGCTGAGCTACTGCGAGAGATCGAAGGCAAATTATAAAAAAGCCTTAAAAGTGTTTCATAAGGAGATAAAAACAGCTAGACAAAACCACATTGAGTCATGTATTCGAAATGCTAATCAGTCCACTAGTGAGGTCTTTAAGGTTGTTCAATCATTTTTTAAGCCCAGGGTATTGGAGACAGAAGTAACTCCATCCCCAGCCCTGTGCGATAAGAACGCGAACTATTTTGATAAAATCTTAAAGGTCTATGAGTCATTCGAGGCCACTGAGAAAGGGGATAAATCTCCGCTCGTATGGGAGATACCTAGACTGAGCGAGTTTACAACAATTCTGCCTCAGGATGCCCTAAGTGAAATTCAGAAATACCATTCAGGAGCCCCAAATTATGGAAGATGTTATCCTCCTCACTGGTGGATGGGTTACGCCACATTTGGAATTCCTCTCTGGAAACAGGCATCTTCCCCGATAAATGGAAGCATGTGACACTTCTCCCGTTGAAAAAGAAACAAAATGGAGACCTGGGTGATCTAAAAAATCTGCGACAATCTCTTTATTACCCGCTCCAGGAAAAATGTTGGACAAATTGGTTCAACGCCAATTGACCAGCTTTATTGAGCAGAATGGGTCTCTGCATGACACTCAATCAGGCTTTCGAGCAGGATTTAGTACGGAGACTGCTCTCCTGGAGGTGGCAAAGTCGATAAGGTGGTCTTTGGATTCAGGAGCACCAGCACTGCTGGTGCTCCTGGATCTTTCTGCGGCATTCGACACTGTTGACCACACTATCTTGGTTGAGCGCCTAAAAGAAGTGGGCTTTGAGGGTAAAGTACTCACTTGGCTGACTTCCTATCTGAGGGGACGTACTCAGAAAGTCGCCCTTACGCCATATGAATCTCAACCAAAACAGCTCTGGTGTGGGGTGCGCCAGGGCTCACCTCTTAGTCCTCTATTTTTTAACCTCTACCTAGCTCCTTTGTTTTCCCTGATCGCCAACTCGGGAGTGAAAGCAATTTCCTATTCCGACGACACCCATTTGGTTTTCTCTTTCAAAGAGCAGACAGTGGACGGTTTTAAGAATTTTATGGGATGCCTATGCGATATAGCCATTTGGATGAATTCAGAGGTTCTGTCTTTTGGGCAGGGAACTGTGCCAGAGTCGGCACTATGGTGGCCATCAGAAATGGGTGCTCCACCGCCCACCTCTATTCGCAACTTAGGAGTGAAATGGGAAGCGAATCTCGCCTTCTCAGCTCAAATACAACAGGTCTCTGCGACCTGTTGTATTTGAGCAAACTAAAAAATCTCCAGAAAGTCTTGCATTTTCTACCAGAAGATTGCCGCAAAACAGTAGTGCATGCCATAGTAACTTCTAGGCTAGACTATGCCAATGCTCTGTATCTTGGCCTCCCTAAATATGCAATCCACCGCCTTCAGATGGTTCAAAATGGGGCTGCGAGACTGGTTTGCCGTATACCATTCCCATACCATGTCTCTTCGCATTTACATAAACTCCACTGGCTTCCAGTGGAGAAAAGAATCATAGTCAAGGCTATGACAACAGCCTATCCGGCTCTTAACGGAAACTGCCCGAGTTATCTGAAGGAAAGATGATGCCCCTACAAGCAAAAGCGGGTGTTGCGCTCAACTCTCTTAACTTGCTACAGACCCCACGTTTTAAGAAATCCCAGCTAGGTGGGAGAGCATTCACGGTCAGAACGGCCGCTCTGTGACATGCCCTACCAGTTTTCTTACGAAATGCTAAGTCAGAATCCTGTTTTAAAAAGACCCTGAAGACGTGGCTCTTCAGGGCAGCTGTAATGAAGGATCAATACGCGAACTACTCCTTTTGACGCTTTCTCACCTGATGTTTCTGGCTCGGGAAACCCCTGTGTTGGGGGTAGCTGTCGCACTTAATAAATCTCAGTATTATTATTATTAATTCTCCCCTAAGGCCCACGGAGCTTTGTCGTCTGAAGAGAAGCATCAGGGGGAGGCCCGCACCCAAAACACCTTGCTAAAAGGAACCGGCCCAACCGCGGGCCCACGCATGCGCCCAGCACTCCCACCACTGAAGGTTTGGACCCCAGCAACAGGCCCGGGAGGATGTTCGCGGTGTCTGGTCCAGGGAAGGCTGTCCTGTGTGCAGTGCCCTCGCCTCCCCCGAGGTCCAGGAAGTGCTAGTGGGTTTGATGCTGCAGGTAGGGTGACCAACTGGCATGGGTGCAAATTCAGGACAGTGAGTGCAAAAATTCAGGACAAAGGATCAAAATTCAGGACAAAAATTCAGAATTCAGGACACAAATTCAGGACAAAAGGTACGTTTTGCATACACATCAGAGGAAATCGCGCAATAGTGTACAAGTAAATAGACAACCAGCACAATCCCAAGTAAACATACGTTTATTTTAGGTTGAGAGAACCTTGCACTCACTGCATCTGTTGTGTATGCGAGTGAAACACACCTGCATTTGCATATTCCAAAAAAAACAAGAAAAAGATCACAGCTGAAATCTTCTCAGACCTTACCCCCACTGGAAAAAATCACCTGATCCAAAATGCTGTCACTGGGCAGAGAGGCCCATTATCATTCTGTATGTGATAATTAGGGGGGGCTGCTGCAGGCCACAGAGCACAGTGTGAGCTGCCCCAGCCCCTGCAGTGAGAGTTACAGGCTGCTTACAGGGGGCAGCTCACATCAATGTCAGAAATTACGGACAAAAGCCATCCTTGGAAGAAACCCTTACGGACAAGAGGCCAAAATTACGGGTAGTCCGTGAAATTTACAGACGGTTGGTCACCCTAGCTGCAGGGAGGGGCAAGTACTGAAATGGCGGAGTTGGCGGGTGCAAGCTGTTCCCGAGGGCCAGACTCGGGCTAAGTACACTCACAGCTGGGGGTCCGCGGTGTAGATGGGCCCTCAACAGGGCAAGAGCTTGCTCTTGCTGGATGCGCAGTCAGGCGCCCTCAAGGTGCAGGGCTGCTGACACAGGAGTCTCAAAGCCAGGGACAGCGACCTGCCCCGTCCACTCGTCGCTCCCCCGGTGCCACCGCCTCACAAGACTGGAAAGGTGGGCTTCTGTACTCGGTGGTCCTCCCCGGTGTTATCGCCAATCGGGGGACCGCTGCTGCTGAACTCTGTGATGCCCAGTCCGAAGGCGCGGAACACGTCCCCCACAGCGTGCACCAAGTCACCATACCTCACCAAACTGGGGCTCGTTTGGCACAGCGCAGACCCGAGCATGTCACTCGCCCTCCGGTGTCTTGTAGCCCCCCTGGGTGCGATTCCTGCCAGGGGGCAGCTATTGAATGTGCTTTTAATCGGCAGGGTTGGAACGTTTGGCAAGCACGTCTCCCTCAGGAGCTTTTAAGGCATAGTCCAGACATTAGGAATGCACTACGTCAGTTAGCATGTGACCCAAATGAAGAAGTCAAATCTCACTTAATCCCAAAGCAATTTCTGTTAGCCAAAACAGTATTAGCTCACAAACTGGACAAATGTGTAACCAGTTTTGAATAAACACTCACATTTATATCCTATTAGCCCCAATCTGTACGCCCGGACAAAGCTGACAAATCATTTCCTGGACCAAACACAGGAACCAAAAGGGCCATTTCAGACTATGAAATTGGACCAGTAACCTATGTATAGATCAGAAGCACAGCATGATGTCATTGTAGGAAAATGCCCCTTTTGTATAGTCACTCCAAACCCCACATTTTGCTCTGATGCTGATATGACTGAAAGTGCTGTGAAGCCAGCGGCTCTCTCCCTTAAACTGATGTGTGAATTGGGAAACCCAGTTGGCAAGGATTTTAATCCCCTTATAAGTGAGGCCCTGGTATATGGTACCAGTGGTACCCAGAGCAAGGGTGTTAAAGGGTTCACTAGAGCATGAAGCACGGTTTGTGCCAACCTGAGTGACCAAAGTAAACTTCTGACAACAGGCCTGGCATTGCAGGCAACAGGAGTAATGCAAACTGCTCTAACTCGGCTTTGCCCTCTCCTTGTGGGACAAAGTCATCGCACTGTTTTACCCGAAGTTAAAACAGTGTACTGGAACCAAAGAGTCGCTGGCCACCGGACGCTCCGAGGGATCGCCCAGAAGTAGATGATCCAGTGCAATGTGGGAAACATAGTCCTCACCTCCATTAAGTTTTTGTGTGGCTACTATGTTCCCCCGGACCTCTGGACATTGAAATAACTTCCTGCTGGGCTTACCGCTGGCAACGATTGTTGGTTGCAAGCCCAGCAACCACCCCTTTACTCAACACTGCATCTTGATGGAACTCTGTAAAACCTTCATCCAAAGTCAACAGTGGCTTAGTTGTTGACTTTTTGCACTCAGTTTCCCACCAGCACCATGTAAGCTGTAATACCAGCATGTGGTGTTAACGGCCAGGGCTGCTGACTTTGGAACTGGGGAACCAGGTTCAAGTCTCTGCATCAGTCCAACAACCTGTGACTCTGGGCAAATCACTTAATTTCCCTGTGCCTAAAAATTTTAATAATAAATCTGACCTTGTATAATGTAACTAGTGCTATGTATTGCACTCCAATACATTTGGGTCTAGTCTGTGTGATATAAAACTGCAAAAAATAAAGTTGCAGCTATAAAGGAGGAACTTGAAAAAGCCCTCTGCTCCTATGAAAAGGAAAAACTCGAGAGGGAGGGCCATTCCTCAGAAGAAGACCCTGAAGATGGTGAGGATGATACCCTAAGACAAATTAATGATGGGGAAGAAGGTGAAAACCATAACTCTCCACCCTTTTCCAGATCCCCTTCACCTTTGGGATGTGACAGGAGTCACTCTAGCAGACCCCTACCGGTAAGGAGGCTGTAAGCCTTGAGTAAGAGCTTGATCTCGTCTCACTAGATGAGAAAAATAATGAATTTGAGGAAAGCAGACTAGCCCTTGAAGAAATAAGGGTCAATATGGAACTGAAGCCCAAAGATAATGGTGGCAGCAACTTTAATACGGCGAAAGAGGAATCTTTTGACCTCAAGATACCCAAAGGGTTTGTCCCCAAGTTTAGTGATGGTGATGACATTCATAACTCGTATGCCGCCTTTGAGAGGTCCTGCAAAATAAGAAGGATTGGTCACCAGCACTGGCGCTCTCTACTGTTTGAGTTTTTATCGGTGAAGGGCAAAGATAGACTTCTGACCCTTAATTAGGATATGGTTGAGTCCTGTCAGCATATGAATGAGACCTTGATAGATGGATTTGGACTCACTACAGAAGAATACAGAATAAAGTTTAGGGACACCCATAAAAGTTAAAACTAGACCTGGGTGGACTTTGTGGGCTTGTCAGTCAAAGCACTAGAAGGTTGAATAACATGCAATGAGGTGGAAACTTATGGTGGGCTTTATAATTTAATTATGAAGGAGCACATTTTGACTAATTGCATCACAGAGAAATTGCATCAGCATTCGGCAGATTCCAAGTTGTCTTCTCCCAGAGGGCTAGTGAGGGTAGCTGACAAATTGGTCAGAACTAGGGTGTCCAGAAAGAGACACACACAGTGGGAGTGACCAGAAAAAGGGTTGTCAGACTTCCCAACTGGGAAGGAGGTGAGCAGCAACAAGGATTAAAAGGAGTGCTCTAAAGACCCTCAAAATTATTCTCATGAGGATGGGCCCCAATAATTCTCTCCGGTAAGAACTGGGACCCAGCAAACACTTCTCGGTTATGTCTTCTGCCAGGACAAAAGAGGGGAGATGCAGCATGCTCCAAAAAGTTCCCCAGTAGTGGACAATCTAAGGAATTGACTAGCATAGAAGTGGGGTGGAAGTGTACTTTGGAGAGGCCAGAGTATACACTGAGGCTGCTTAAGCTTCCCTTAAATGACATGCTTCGATGTGGGCAACCACATTTTTTTCTGGGGATACTAAGGCGTACCCCATGCCCTTTGACACATCTAGACCTTTTGAGAAAAGAATGACTTTGATCCTGAGTGATTTAAAGTTAGTCGTACAAGAGAGCGATCCTTGGGGCTGTTTTTGGGAGCCTGTCAATTCCACCAGGAATGCAGAATATCTAGGACTTATTCTTGTTAGGCTAGCTTACAGACCGCAACCAGCCTAGCCATTTCGAGGCAGAATACGTGGAGGTGGCAAACACATTCATAACACCAATGGCAGCATATATCTACTATCTCCTTCTCTGCTGCCGTGGCACCTAAACTACTTTGATTTGCCCTTAGACCCACAGTCCCCAAGTAGGGACTAGGATCAAACATTTCCTGCAGATTAATGGATTTTGCCCTAAGTTTAATTTCTTTACTGCTGTCTGTCTTGTGGTGCTGCAACAAGCGTGGTGTTGGTTCCTTGATCTTGTGACAGGAGGCCTAGCACCTTGTGAGTTTGCTGGAACACCAACAGTTATTTCTGGTGGCCAACTGTCTGATAGGGTCCCCGAACACCAGATTGAACAAGCAGAGCATGTGTCTTGCACTTAATTCATTCAGAGGTGGCACGAGACATCTTCGAATAGTGGGGCCTGCCCTGGTTAAAATTGTGTTATCACCTATACCACGCACTGTCAAAGCTTTTGTATGCAGGAGTTCCCTTAAGGGGAGTCACTGGGAGTCTCTTTATCTACTATGGGACCCGGGTCTTCTGTATGTATTCCCACATTCTTTCCTGCCTCGAGTTTTGAAGAAAATCTGAATATACTGACCTCAAGTGGTATTGATAGCCCTGGAGTGGGACAGAAGTGTGGTTTCCCTATATCTTACTCCTAAACACTTGTTGTTCAAACTAGCTACCTCTTCTGTCCCAGCAACATGGAAAGGTCCTACAGTCAAATCTGCCCAGCCTCCACCTGTATGTGTGCAGATTGACCAGTGACAGCTGAGAAGCTTAGGCTAAACTGCTCAGTAGTGGATGTGATTCTTGGAGAGAGCTGCCCACTGATTAAATCGATCTGTTTGAGGCATATGAGCTGCAGATCTCACACTGAGCATTAGATCGCTACCTGGTGTTGGGCTCGGATGATTGCATGTTGTTGTCATCTTGGAAGAAGTCTTTGTAGTCACGAGAGATCTGACTCCTCCCTTGGACGATAGTGCGCATGGGCATCGACTCCATCCTTGGATTGTTTTGTTCTGCCACTCGGTTCGGATGTAACTTTTCCGCTCCGGTTCGAAATCTACTTTCTAAGTAGTTTGACGCATAAAAAACGTACTTAAATATTTTAAACAACTTTCGACATCGTTAACCATTGCCTCAATCTCATCAGCTCGATTCCGGTTGTCGACGCGGGCCGTTGGGCCTATCCACGCCGTCAGGCCTACAGCTCATGGAAAGGATGCCGTTCAAGAAATACCCCCAATGTGGAGCAAAATTCACGCACAGTGACCATCATAAGGTCTGTACCCTGTGCTTATCACCAGAACACGACGAGTCCAGCCTGCGCATCCTTTCGATCCAAGAAGACCATTCGGGATCGGAGGGCCCATCGACACATCATGCAGAGATCAGCTCCGGAACTGGGGTACATCTTCGACGAGAGTCCAGATGTCCCAGAGGAAGATTCCGAAGATCTCGAAATCGTATCTGGGGCAGACTACTCCGATGACTCCATACCTTTGGGTCAACGCGTGAGTACTACTGCCCCTACCCCAACCCCAACACCCAAATCGAAGGCAGAGGTCAACACTCCGCCTCCGGGGCCCAATCGCGACCAAAAGACTACTTCAGAAGCCCTGCCCTCGAGCCCGGCTCCGAAGAAAATTCAAAACCCTTCCGGTAGCTCGGGACCGAGCAAACCGCATGTGCCGATGCCACCAGCTACCTCGGCACTAAAACCGAAAGAAGTCCCGGTTCCAAAATCCACTCTGAAAGACAAACCGGCTCAGAAAATAATAAAGCCTGCTTCCGACGCTTCCAAGCCGATGAAACCAGCTTCGGCTCCATAGCCAAGATCTTCAGAGCCAAGACCTACGCCAAAGGACTCTGCCACAACTTCTAAGGCTATAGACCAAGAAAAGCAACAACCACGCTCGGAACCGAAAAAATCTGCACCGAAAGCGGTTCCTGAAGGTGAGGAGCTTTTTTACCCTGATCCTAGACAGAAAAAGATCTATATTGACCCAAGGACAGGACATGTTTCTACTGTGCCAGACAGAAAGAGTAAGTTGGATACAGCACCTCCACCTCCAGTGCCTGTAAAGAAGGACTCTGCCACATCACCTATGCACCCTTCTTCTCCTATACCTCCCTCTATTCCACCTCCTCTTCCTTCACCTACTTCACCTCAAAATTCTCTTCCTCATTTTTCACCACAACATACATCTCCTCATAATGATGATGATGATATTATGGGGGGAGGGGACGACCCAAATGACCCTTTTAACTACCCAACAGATCCACCTGACTGGGAGTACCCAATCGCACAGGATGTACCAGATATCCCTGACCCACATCCATACCCATCCAAACCAAGTGTGGCTCACTGGTTAGAGGAGGCAGACCTGGAAGCAGACGTCAGCCAGGGACCAGGGTTCAATTCCCGGCTCGGCGGGGTCTTGAGTCCTAAAATGTCCATGGACTCGACAATTCTCGCTCCGGTGCCTACTCGATTCACGGGTTCACACTCTGCGACTCTGGGCAATAGCTTGCTTAATCTCCACAACGGCCCCTCGCGGCGGGATGCCTGGCTTTCACCTTGCGGATACCCTACCGGGGTTATCTCACAGGGGAATACCAGGACGGGTTCCCTAAGCAAGCGCTTAGAAACCGCTCGGTGATTTGCGCTATATAAATTCCTGTACATTTACATTTACATCTCCAGAAGATAATTTGGGTTTGGCCACTTACTCAATAGAGCTGCCATCCATCATGGGGTCACAGTGCACTCAGATGAGGCAGAAGAAGATTTTTTACTAGATACTTTTGAACAATCCCAAAAGTCAGTTCAGATATTACCTATGATCAAAGGGGTCATTAGGCATGAACAAGATACGGGCTAGGATCATAAACCCCAGAATAGAAAAGAAATATAGGCCTGCTCCTGGGGATCCTGCCTACATCAAGGGACAGCTACCTTTAGATTCCCTTGTTGTTTCCAACGCTAGAAAACGAGCAAACTCCCAAACCTCAGGTGAAGCGCTACCTCCTGATAGAGAAAAAAATGATAGACGCTTCAGGCAAGAGAATAACTGCCCAGGCAAGCAACACATGGCGCATAGCTAACACACAATCCCTCCTCGCAAGATACGACAGGACTCATTATGATCAGTTAAAAACACTCTTACAGCATTTACCTGACCAATATAAAGCACAAGCAAATGACTTTATCCAACAGGGTAAGCTTATTTCTAATGCTTCCATCAAGTGCGCACTTGATGCAGCAGATACTGCATCTAGAGCAATGAACACAAGTGTCCTCCTTAGACGCCACGCATGGCTACGCATCTAAGGCTTTAAGCAAGTGGTGCAAACTACCATCTTAAATCAGCCATTTAACCAACAACAGCTTTTTGGGCCAGCTGTAGACACAGCACTTGAAAAAATGAAAAAGGACACTGACACTGCCAAATCTATGGGAGCTTTGCAGTCCCCGCACACACGAGGCTCCTTTCCTCGCTCCTTCTATAGAGGAGGCTCCAAACAAGCTGAAGCAGACAATTCAGCTTCCTTTAAAACCAATACGAAAACATCCTCCAATAGGGGATATTTTAGAGGAGGCTACAGAGGCAACAACAACAAGGGAAGAGGTCGAGGTAATAACCACAATCGAACCTATCCCACCACAAAACAGTGACTTCCTTCTGCTCCCCTAACAGCATTCCACTCCTGTCGGGGGGAGTCTAACACAGTTCCTACCTGTCTGGAATTCCATCACAACAGACAAGTGGGTAAAACAGATTATCCAGTATGGTTACTGCCTAGAACTTACAGCTACCCCTCCACATATACCACCCAGACAGCGTCCAATGTCCACGAAAATCTTACGTTGCTCAAACAAGAGGTTCTCTCATTGCTTCAAAGGGACGCAATAGAGATAGTTCCATGACAACATCAAGGGACAGGGGTTTACTCGCTGTATTTCCTAATACCCAAGAAGGACGGGACACTAAGACCAATTCTCGACCTGAGGCCCCTCAATCTGTATATACACTCAGATCATTTTCATATGATCACTTTACAAGTGCTCCCATTGTTGCAACAATTCGATTTCCTTACTACACTAGACCTCAAGGACGCCTACTTCCACATTCTCATGCATCCTTCTCACAGGAAGTATCTAAGGTTTGTACTAGAAGGACAACACTATCAGTTCAAAGTCCTTCCATTCGGGTTTACGACTGCACCAAGAGTGTTTACAAAATGCCTAGCAGTAGTAGCAGCACATCTCGGAAGACAACACATCCATGTCTATCCATATCTAGACGATTGACTCATAAAAGCCAAGTCATTCAATCAGTATGTCCAACACACATTTCAGACAATTCAAACATTGCACAACTTGGGGTTTACAATCAACGACACAAAGTCGTATCTCCAGCCCTCTCATGTACATCAATATCTAGGGGCTACAATAAACACTTCTACAGCTCTGGCTTATCCCAGTCCAGCCAGCATACAGAGCATTTAAGCCTTAGTCACAAGGTTTCAAGCCCAACACTCTCTCCCAGCCAGAGTGTTCATGCAACTAATAGGCATGATGGCATTTTGCATATTTATTGTACCATTTGCAAGACTGCAAATGCACTGCAAGAATGTCTAGCACATCAGAGGAACCAGGCTCAAGGACAACTTACAGACCTGGTGTTGATGACCTGGCGTACACATCGCTCTCTGCAGTGGTGGAACACCAAAAACTTGTCCAGAGGGCAGCAGTTCCTCGAACCTGTTCCACAGATAGTACTTACAACAGACGCATCCCTGACAGGATGGGAAGTCCATCTCCTACACCATACAACTCAGAGAAGATGGACCACTCACAATAAGTGCTCCACATCAATCACCTAGAGCTGCTAGCAATATTCCTAGCACTGAAGTCATTCCAAGTACTTGTACAGGACAAAGCTGTCTTGATCCGGACGGAAAACATGACAGCCATGTACTACATTCAAAAACAAGGAGGCACACATTTCCTGCAACTGTCCCAGCTTGCACAGAACATTTGGAGATGGGCCATTCCACAAAAAAAGATATCTACTAGCAGAACACCTTCCAGGAGTTCACAATCAGATTGCAGATCTGTTAAGTCGACAGACACAATAGATTCACGAATGGGAACTACATCTGCAAGTTCTTCTACCATTCTTTCACAGGTGGGGTCATCCAGACATAGATCTGTTCGCCACACACGAAAATACAAAATGCCCAACCTTTGCCGCCAGGTTTCCACACCTGCTGTCCAAAGGCAATGTTTTATGGACGAACTGTTCAGGCAGATTTGCGTACGCTTTTCCGCCACTCCCACTAATACCACTAGTAGTTCGCAAGCTACGACAACAGTCTCTCAAAATGATCTTAGTAGCTCCAACATGGGCACGCCAACCGTGGTTCACAATGCTGCTAGAACTATCTCTAGTTCCACACCAAAGACTGTGTCTGACACCATCCATGCTAACGCAGAACCATGGAGACATCAGACATCCAGATCCAAGTCAACTGAATCTGGCGATCTGGCTCCGGAAGTCTTAGAGTTTGGTTACCTTAACCTGCCATCAGACTGTATGACCATCATTAAAGAATCCAGAAGACCTCTTACTAGAGCTTGCTATGCTGCAAAATGGAAACGATTTGGCATTTACTGACCCAATAATCAAATTGATTCCCTGGATGCTTCCATCCAGAATATCATCTGCTACCTTCTACACTTACAAAGATGTAATCTACCATATTCATCTATACGTCTAGATCTTGCAGCCATTGCAGCGTACCTACAAAATAGACAACATCTGTCATTATTTAGAGAGCCTGCAATTAAACCATTTATGGAAGGCTTAAAAAGATTCATTTCTCCTAGGTTACCACCCTCTCCAGTGTGGAACTTAAACATTGTTCTTACCAGGCTCCTGGGACCCCTTTTGAACCTTAACACAAATGTGAACTGCAATTCCTCCCATGGAAAACAGCTTTCCTTATTGCTATTACCTCTCTTAGTAGAGTGAGTGAGAGTCAAGCTTTCACTATACAAGAACCATTTTTACAATTACACCGTAACAAAGTGGTCCTAAGAACAAATCCTAAATTCCTTCCCAAAGTCATTACTCCTTTTCATCGAAACCAATCAGTAGAGTTGCCAGTGTTTTTTCAAAACCCGGACTCTGTAGCAGAAAGGGCTCTACACACCCTAGACGTGAAAAGAGCCCTTTTCTATTACATTGACAGGACCAAATCCTTTTGCAAAACAAAACAATTGTTTGTAGCTTTCTCTCCACCACATAAGGGTAAGCCAATCTCTAAAGTTGGAATTGCAAGGTGGATTGTAAAATGCATACAAATATGCTATCAAAAAGCAAAACGTACTTTAACAATTCCTCCTAGAGCGTACTCCACACGCAAACTAGGAGCCTCTATGGTTTTCTTAGGTAACATTCCCTTAGAAGACATCTGCAAGGCAGCAACATGGTCTACAATATATACCTTCACTAAACACTATTGTGTCGATGTGCAAGCCAAGCAGCAAGTTGCTATAGGCCAAGCTGTCCACAAAACTCTCTTTCAAACTACTGCAACAGATACAGGTGACCACCGCTAGGGGAGGCACTGCTATATAATTGATGCTCAGTGTGAGATCTACTTACCAGTATGCATCTGTTCTTGGCATGTAGAGATGCAGAGTCTCACACGCCCACCTGCCTCCCCGGGACCTGTGTTCAAGGCATGTGGGCTGCTAAATTGATATCTATTGCATAGATCGCCGCCTAGTGTTGGGTCCGGATGATTGCACATTGTTGTCCTGGAAGAGTCTTCGAAGTATCACGAGATAGGTGGCTCCTCCCCTGGACTACAGTGCGCATGGGCATCAACTCCATCCCCAGATTGTTTTTTTCCGCCATTGGGTTCGGATGTGGTTTCGACGTCTCCGTGTCGGAACCGAAAAACGTTGTTCTTAAGGCCAAAAGGCCTTCGTTACCTGCGTCGGTATTGTTTGCGTACGGTCTCGAGCATCCTCCGACTCTCTGAGCCGGAATTCTGCGGAGTCGAGTAACTCTTCGGACATCGAGGCCCTCTCGTCGCAGCAAGACCCCGACGAACTTAACATGGAGCGGAGCCCGTTCAAGTTCTGCCCCGTCTGTGTATCCAAATATCCACATATCGACGTGCATCCGGTCTGTAATAAATGCCTCTCGCCGGACCACAACGAGGAAAACTGCATGGCCTGTTCAAAATTCAGGTCAAAGAAGACGCTCAAGCATCGGCGCGCGGCGCGCCATGCGGCCCAGCGAGCGGCCCCGGCACCCGACGACATATTCGACGACCCCGCAGAAGAAGGCAGTAGCCATCATCTTCAGATTTCTCCACCGTCGACTGAGGTCGAGGCGGAGCCCGAAGACCAAGTCGAAGGACAGGCCCTGGACCTTGAATACGTTGAGGAGGTAGGTGACGACGAGGAAGTTCATGGGGCCCCGGAAGATAGCTCAGAGGAAGAGCTATGCCCCGAAAGCTACATGACTCAGGCTCAGGTCACGGGATCGCCACTCGGCCTTACCCACGATCCAGCACCGCTATCCCCGGCCCCGCCTTCTGGCCCGGCCACGGACACTCACGCGGAGCCGCCATTACACGTATCGAAACCGAAACCTTCGGATTCGACGGCACCAAAGATGGCCGACGTCCCATCAAAATCGAAACCATCGGATTCGACAAAAACTAAAATGGCCGACGTCCAACACAAAATAGCGAAGCCTGCTCCTTCATCGACTCCGTCGACCTCCGGCCCACAGAAGTCGAAGAAGACTGTCGAGTCGACAGCGCCGCAAAAGGTGCCCAAAGAATCATCCTCTAAGAAGGACGTCCATCAAGTGTCAAGCACAGTTGCTCCGGCACGGACCTCGAAGACTGCTGACACGCCTTCGGCCGCCACTGCGACGCCTACCAGTAAGCGCACAGTCGAGTCAAAGTCAACTAAAAGCCATGACCCGAAGACAGGGGGCACTACGCATCGGCACAAAGATGCCGGATCGGCAGCAACGGCGTCGGCGCCAAAGGCTGCAACTGAGCCGCGACCCGTTAGTAACGAAGATTCGTCGACGGAAAACTCATCGACACCGAGGGACTCCGACGCTACCGAACATCGGCCGTCAGTTTCTAAAACCTCTGGTTCCTTCACTAAGCAGGTCACCGACTCCCTCAAACGTATTCGGGAAAAGACTTTGTCGTCAACGGCTCCCACGCCGTCGGCTCCGAAATCGGTGGACACACCTCCGAAGACCTCGGCCAAGCTTCTCTACTCTCTGCCACCTAAGGTGGCACCGAAGGCATTTGCACCCAGATCGGTGCCGAAAATCGTTGACACGTCGGACACTTCCACGCACAAAAGCTTGGATCGACATCACGCCTCTGAAGACCAATCAGAGCATTACATCGATGCCCAAACGGGAAATTGACCCTCTACAAAAGGAAAATCACTTCCCAACCACTGGAATCCTGTCATTCCACTGAAAAAGAAAAGGCCGGCACAGGACATTCCTGCCCTTGTTGAACCTGTTCTGCCACCACCGAGAAGGAGTCCATCACCTTCCCCCGACCACTCAGGTGGAGAGGATGATGACCAAGATGACCAGTACAATTTCCCAGTTGACAATGACCCTGATGTTCAACTGGACTCATATGGCGATACTGGGGACCAAGGTGGACATCAGGTGGTACAAGATCCACAGCGGTTTGGGGCACGTACATCACCAACAGAGGATTCAGCAGCGTTTAATGCTTTGATAGAGCGGGCAGCGGCAAATCATGATGTGAACATGCATGCTGACCCGGTAGAGGAGGATTTTTTGTTTGACACTTTCTCTGTCTCAGACAGAACAGTTAAAATACTTCCTATGCTCAAAGGTGTCCTTAAACATGCACCAGAAATCTTTAAGGAACCTACCAGGGCGAGAGTGGTGAACCCACGTATCGAAAAGAAATACAGGCCAGCACCTGGAGACCCTGCATATATTCGGGGACAGTTGCCTCTGGATTCGTTGGTGGTCGCCAATGCCCGCAAGAGGGCGAACTCCCAAACAACGGGTGAAGCTCCTCCCCCAGAAAAGGAGTCGAAAGTGCTTGAGGCATCCGGCAAAAGGGTGGCTGCGCAAGCTGCCAATATCTGGCGTATAGCAAACACACAGGCACTATTGGCACGATACGATAGGGCGCATTACGACACCCTAGAACAGCTCCTTCAACACCTACCTGATCAGTTTAAGGAAGGGGCCAAAATGCTCATACAAGAGGGAAAGCTCATCTCAAACGCAGCAATAAAGTGTGCACTTGATGTTGCTGATACAGCGGCTAGGGGGATTAACACTAGCGTCATGTTAAGGCGACAAGCTTGGCTTCGCATTCCTGGATTTAAACCCGATATTCAAACTACAATACTCAACCAGCCCGTCAATCCAGACAGACTGTTTGGTCCAGATGTTGACACCACCCTGGAAAAGATTAAAAAGGGCAATGAGACTGCTAAGTCCATGGGGGCGCTTCAGTCTCAACAATTCAGGGGAAGCACTTTTCGTCGCTCAGGAGCACGTGGTGTTACCAGAGGACAGTTGGGTCAACAAACACAATTCGCGAAAAGTGGTGCACAATCCTCGTACCCCAAGCAGGGTAGAGGGGGTTACAGAGGTAACAGTGCCAAAGGCAGGGGCAGAGGGAACAACAACTCCCGTTCCTCTGCTGCCAACAAACAGTGACTCTCTGTCACTGCCCCCCGACCATCCAACACCTGTCGGGGGGAGACTCCAGCAGTTCCTGCCAGTCTGGACGTCCATCACCACGGACAGGTGGGTGAGAAAACTTATCCAGTACGGTTATTGTTTGGAGTTAACATCCACTCCTCCCAACATTCCCCCAAAACACCGTCCTATGTCGGCAGAGCACTTGCACTTATTGCAGCAGGAAGTTGTGGTGATGCTGCAAAAAGGCGCAATCGAGCTCGTACCGGTGGAAGAGGAAGGAACAGGAGTCTATTCCCTGTACTTCCTCATCCCAAAAAAGGACGGATCCCTCGGACCCATTCTGGATCTACGCCCTCTCAACATGTATATACTGTCGGAACACTTTCACATGCTAACACTGCAGCAAATTCTTCCACTGCTAAACCAAGGGGACTTCCTAGCAACCTTGGACCTCAAGGATGCTTATTTCCACATCCCACTCCACCCATCCCACAGAAAATACCTCGGGTTCACCATTCAAAACAGGCACTATCAGTTCAAAGTCCTACCCTTCGGGGTGACTACTGCCCCCAGAGTGTTTACAAAGTGTCTGGCGACAGTGGCGGCGCACCTCAGACGGCAGAACATACATGTCTACCCGTACCTAGACGACTGGCTTGTTCAAGCAAAGTCGGAACAACAGTGCGCCACAGACATGTCCCACACTATTCACCTCCTTCACAGTCTGGGGTTCTCGCTAAACTACCCAAAGTCGCACCTTCAGCCAGCCCATGTGCGGCAGTATCTGGGCGCGACAATAAACACCCTGACTGCTATGGCTCAGCCAAACCCAGTCAGGATCGACACAATTCAATCGCTGATCCAGAGGTTCAGACCGCAACACTCCCTACCAGCGAGAGTGTTCATGCAGTTGATAGGCATGATGGCCTCCTGCATCTTCATAGTCCCGCACGCGAGGTTGCACATGCGTCCGCTCCAAGAATGCTTGGCAAATCAGTGGACACAGGCTCGGGGACAACTGACAGACCTAGTGTTGGTGACCGGTCGGGCATACAACTCTCTGCATTGGTGGAATCCACACAACCTTTGCAAGGGACGACCGTTCCAAGAGCCAGTGCCACAGATTATCCTAACGACGGAAGCATCTCTCCAAGGGTGGGGAGCCCATGTGCTCCACTACACTGTGCAGGGACTGTGGTCCACCCAGCAACAGAAGTTGCACATCAACTACCTAGAATTGATGGCAATCTTAATGGCGCTAAAGTCCTTCAAAGTACATCTGTGCAACAAAGTCGTGTTGATCCGGACGGACATGACAGCCATGTACTACATCCAAAAACAGGGAGGCACTCACTCACCACAGCTGTCTCATCTGGCTCAGAGCATGTGGAAGTGGGCCATTCAGAGGAACATTTTCCTCATGGCAGAACACCTCCCGGGCAAGGACAATCAGATGGCGGATCTGCTCAGCAGATACAGCCATCAAATGCACGAGTGGGAGATACATCCATCAGTACTCCACCCGTACTTCCAGCAGTGGGGTCATCCAGAGATAGACCTGTTTGCCACAGGGGAAAACGCAAAATGCCAAAGCTTTGCCGCCAGGTTCCCTCACCCGGAATCGCAAGGGAATGCGATATGGATTAACTGGTCAGGCAAATTTGCGTACGCTTTTCCCCCAGCGCCTCTCATTCCGCTGGTGGCAAGAAAGCTAAAGCAACACTCGATGACTCTCATCCTGGTTGCTCCAACATGGGCACTCCAACCATGGTACACCACGTTTCTAGAACTTTCCGTGGTACCGCATCAAAGGCTGCATCTCACATCCAGGCTCCTGACGCAGAACCATGGAGACATTCAGCATCCAGATCCGCAACAGCTCAATCTGGCGATCTGGCTCCTGAGGTCTTAGAATTTGGCTACCTCAACCTGCCTCCAGAATGCATGGACATCATCCGGGAGGCAAGAAAGCCCACTACCAGAGCTTGCTATGCAGCAAAGTGTAAGCGGTTTATCGTTTACTGTACAGACCACAATATCAACCCGCTAGACGCATCCATTCCTAACATCATCTGCTATTTGTTACATCTTTACAAATGCAATCTAGCGTACGCTTCCATTCGGATACACTTATCCGCCATAGCGGCTTATCTCCAGAATAGGCAGCATCTCTCTGTTTTCAGGGTGCCTGCCATTAAAGCCTTCCTGGAGGGACTGAAGCGAGTCATTCCTCCAAGAACACCACCAGCTCCAGTGTGGAACCTCAATGTGGTCCTCACTAGGCTGATGGGTCCACCTTTCGAGCCACTGCACTCCTGCGAAATTCAATTTCTAACATGGAAAGTGGCTTTTCTCATTGCTATTACATCGCTCAGACGTGTTAGTGAGCTGCAAGCGCTCACGATCCAAGAGCCATTCATCCAAATACATTCAAACAGGGTAGTGCTCCGCACTAACCCCAAATTCCTTCCTAAAGTAGTGTCACAGTTTCATATCAACCAAACTATTGACCTACCCGCATTCTTCCAAAACCCACAAACAGTAGCGGAAAGAATGCTTCATACATTGGATGTTAGGAGGGCGTTAATGTACTACATTGACAGAACGCAACACTTTAGGAAAACACAACAACTTTTTGTTGCCTTCTCAGAGCAGCACAAAGGCAACCCCATTTCCAAAGCAGGAATAGCCAGATGGATTGTTAAGTGCATTCAAATCTGTTATCAAAAGGCTAAGCGTACTTTAACAATACCCCCAAGGGCGCACTCCACACGCAAGTTGGGGGCATCCATGGCTTTCCTGGGGAACATTCCTTTAGAAGACATTTGTAGAGCAGCCACATGGGCTACACCACACACATTTACCAAACATTACTGTGTTGATGTGCATTCCAAACAGCAAGCAGCTGTAGGACAGGCTGTTCTCAAGACACTTTTTCAAGCTTCTGCAGCTGGCACGGGCAACCGTCCTTAATGGAGGGACTGCTGTGTATTCTATGCAATAGATATGAATTTAGCAGCCCACATGCCTCGAACTGAATATGCTACTTACCAGTATGCATCTGTTCTTGGCATGTAGGGCTGCTAACATTCATATCTTCCAAGACGACAACAACATGCAATCATCCGAGCCCAACACCAGGTGGCGATCTAATGCTCAGTGTGAGATCCTGCAACTCTACATGCCAAGAACAGATGCATACTGATAAGTAGCATTTTCCTTTCAGGTTTTTAGGTGAAATGTGTGACCTGGTGTAGGGTCCCTCAACTTGATCTGCTACAGGCTAAGTTGTGAAATGCTTTGTTGTTTTAGCTTTGGCCCAGCCAGGCTTCACTGTGGGAACAGTTCTAGGTGATTTGGCGGCCCTTTCAGCCTATTTTTACCTAATAATTCTTCTTTATTTAGGTCACCAGTTGGGTTTAGATTTATAAAAAGACTAAAGCACATGTTTGTACTCTGTCCTGCATGGCATTTTGCCACTCCACAGACCCTCCACCTGGGAAAGTGCTGCTTTGGTATCTGTTCTAAGGTGAGGAATCTGCAGTTAGACACATCTATCAGAGTAACTAATTACTTGCCTTCAGTAACCCTCTGTCTGGTGAATGCTCTAACTGCGGATTCCTCACTGCCCTCCCACCTCCCTATTCTGTGGATCAGCCTCTTTTTTATCATCTCCGGTCACAAGTTAGAAATATACACAATGGTACTACCATTTATTCACCCTCTGTGTCTGATGACGTGGAAAGAGACCAGCAAGAACCTGACATTAGCTTGCAGGAGTGGGGCGTACATGCGGCCTGCTCCATCACCTCTGAACGGAATGGAGTCCATGCAGAGCCTCACTGGCCTACCTAACAATGTGCTGGTACATTGCTGATGAAGTCCTTCCAGATCCAGTCTGGCAGCTGAGGAGTATTCTAAGGCGAGGGATCTGCTGTTTGATAGTATATCCACCGGAAAGATACTACGGAAGGTAAGTAACTTACCTTGTTCGTTGAAGCAATTATTGTCCACTTAGACCCACACTAGAGGAACAGTTTTATTTGCAATAACTTTGTCTGAGCCGTAAGCCACAAGCACTCAAATCAAAGAGCTCATCATACAAATGATGGGAGATCAGTAAGTACGCAACATGAATTTCTATGTAAAGCTCACGGCTCGAAAAATCATTAAAAATGTACTAGACCTCCAGGTCTAGTAACCTACAAAATCTCCTCGACCTAACTGAAATGCACTTGACCTCTGACTTTGAAAGCTGAGCAAATGTGACAAGTTAACAAGATTTAAAAGCATTTTTATTGCTCGTTTACTTTCTGAGCAATAAATATACCTTTACATCTTGCTATCTTGTCACATTTCCTCTGTAAATGTAAATGTATTGCGACTTATATAGCGCACGGATCACCCGAAGGCATCAAGGCGCTTGCCTTGGGAACCCGTCCTGGCTTTTCCCTGTGAGATAACCCCTACTGGGTATCCCCAGGGTGAAAGCCAGGCATCCCGCAGCGGGTGGGCCGCCGTAGTGGAGATTAAGCAACTTTTAGAGGCAGAGGTCAAGTGTCAGTTTGTATTCCTACTCGCCAGAAAGGGCTAGTAGGACCTAAAAATAGCTGGTCCTGAATTAATCTGACTCGCAAATGCGAGCGGTCGAGTAAATTTATCGGGACCTGAAGCTATCTTTATTTTCCATGTTATTCATACTAGAACTTTGTTTCCTTAAACCTTCAGTTAAACCCTTACATCATACAGTAGATGTTAAAAGCACTACTGTGCTATAAAACTGTTGAAAAATGTTCTGGTAAATCCTCCACATTTTTGTAGCTCCTGACTCGCAACGTATTGGCAACTCATGGGTAATCTTTTGCTAGCAGACTTGGATAAGATGCCAAAAGGACATCTTTACGCCCAACAAATCATTATTCCGGCAAAGTAAGAAGTTGAAGTAAATCAGTTTTGTGGAACTTGTTTACTACTACTCCAGCTGCACACCCAGCTCACAGATAAGTGGAGGTCTGCTGGTTTAAATATGGTAAAGCTAGTGAAAACGTAACAGCTTGAGGTGCCAAAATAAACAATTTACTTAGCTGTAGCAGATGTTTGCATGCTGCCTCTATTATAGTTATAATTATGATGGACTGCCGAACCTGCCGCGGGTCTTTGATCCCGCGGCAGTCAGAGAAGGCGGCAGTCAGAGGCCCTAATATGCTGGCGGTTGCCTCTGCGGCACCGCTAAGCATATTAAGAGTTTCCTCACCGCCACAGTTTCATGGCGGTGAGGCTGTTCCCTAGGGTCAAGCGGTGCCTGCAAGGGGGTCCCCTGTTGTTGCCACCTTGTGTGCAGTCACCCCCGTTCCTGCAACGCATAGGCTATCCGGTCCATGCCATGGAGGAACTGGCTTTGGCGTTCCCACAGTGGTATTTTTTTAATGTGCGCCTCCGTTGAAACGCCAAAGGATCCCCCTCCAGCCTGCGAGATGACTGGTAATCTGGCCGGTGGCCGGCGGTTAAGTATGG
This sequence comes from Lissotriton helveticus, assembly GCF_964261635.1. Taxonomy (NCBI): domain Eukaryota; kingdom Metazoa; phylum Chordata; class Amphibia; order Caudata; family Salamandridae; genus Lissotriton; species Lissotriton helveticus. The sequence goes on from NC_136061.1 coordinate 368,444,456, forward strand.
CAGTCTTGAAGAGGGACGCTGGCATGACTGCCCGCTCCTAGACTGCTAAATTCGTAATCAGGCCCTAAGTTGCAACTATCCCTACTTCCCCATCATGTGTACCATTCTCATTCCACACACATGAAGGGAGAATTATAAACACCATGTAATTCTAACAAGATGCTGATAATTCAAAGTGAATGTGTATTTCTTTCAAAGAGAAGCATTATTAGATTAAGCAGTCTGCTCAAACGAACAACACTTCTCCTTTTAAGTAGTATGGTATATGCTTCAAGAAGAGAAGCGTGTATTGTAAGACTCTCTTCTTGTGAAAGGAGTCAAATCCAGGGGGCAGGTTGATATACACTGGGATATTAGGGATGGTATGCAATTGTGAGTAGGAAACGCATGTCTTCATGCAACCTAGCTGCATTACTATTAAATATTTCCCAAGGGCATTGAAGATTAGTGAAAAGCATAGGTATTGATTTTTTTCGGGTGTGTGAACTTTTTTGTCTTCCTGAAATAAAAGAAGCATTTTGAGTTTGCATAAGTTCATTCAGTCCTTTGACTGAGGTAAGAAACAGAATTACAGGGCCATTGTCAGTGCTGGGACTGTATGCACCAGCCTAACATGCCATAAACATAGAAAAAAAAGATTTTACCGTATACCTCTGGCATGGAGATTTTAATGCAAAGCAGTCCCGGACGATTAAAATTAAAATGGTTAGAGCAGTGTATAACAGATTTAAAACTGATTCACAACCTCAGATACTTTCATTGAAATGTAGCAATCATTACACCAGACAATCCTCCCTTAATCGCCACTGGCATATATATTTGCTAATGTTAATTTCTATTTAATACCTAGATGTCTCCATCAGAAGAAAAAGGTTATTGTTGCTCAGGACTCTCCCCTTCATGGCCAGGGAATTTGTGGATACGCTTAAGCAAATTTGATGTAATTCTGTATGAATAAAATTATAATAAATAGACAATAGAATCCATGGTTTTAATGAACCTTCTGTATTCAACAAAACTTTCATTAAGCATTTACCTGAGGTGGTTTTACCAGGTTTACCCGAAGATTCAAGCTTGTATCGCTTTACAAACATCACAAGTAAATTACTCCAATCACTGATTTTTAGCGGCATAACAAGAATAAGAGTGACAAATTGCAATTATGTCCCCCAATGTCATATTTTGTATTCATGTGAAGTTTTCTTTTTTCTCTAAAAGACATAATCTACTTTCTCACAAGGTTCTTGAAATCTCTTAACTGACATCTCACTGAGAAGTTGCATCTTCTGGACAGCTTTTGCTCAATCTATACTTGAAAGCACTGATCAACTGTGCCCTCTTTCTTTCCATTGCAGAAAGCAGAGTCTCAGCTGGCTTATGAATTGCGAGCAGCCATGGAGCAGCAAAAGATCCGCCAGGAAGAGATTGAGATTGAGGTGGTGCAGCGCAAAAAGCAGATCGACATAGAAGAGAAGGAAATCATTCGAACAGACAGAGAACTGGTAGCCACGGTCAAGAGGCCGGCTGAGGCCGAAGCTCACAGGATGCAGCAAATCGCTGAAGGACAAAAGTGAGTTGGGGAATGAATGGATTTGTGACCAGAATGAAAAGCACTGAACTAAGCCTTCAGTTAGAGGTGTAGTCGTATAGTCGACCAACATTGGGTATATCTTCCAAGAAATCACTTGTGCTTTAGTTTGTCAAATGGTGCCATGCTTTGTGACTTGAATCTCTGCATCCACTCACTGTTTGCTAGTAAGAAGGATCTAGATGTTTCACAACTGTCACAAAAGAATATTCAATATATTTACACAAAATAACTTGTCCTTTGACCTCATCCCTAGGTCTAAACTATGGCAGGTTCTGCAGGAATTGGGACTTTCATCAGAGCTACTTGCTTGGTTGTTCAGCTGCATGAGGAAACCTATGCAAGGGTTCGCTGGGGGGAGCAAGGGCTAGTGGTAGAACCAATCAAAGTTGTTAGCGGGGTCCGCCAAGGATGTGTCCTGGCTCCCACCCTGTTCTCACTTTTTATTAACGGGTTGGTGAAGCATCTAGGAGACGTCCCAGCTGATGCCCGTACACTGGGGGGTGGAAAAGTAAGAACTCTATTATATGCGGATGACACATTAATAGTCTCCAAGACCCCTAGCGGACTCAAACTTCTCCTTGATTGTTTTGTGGCCTTCTGTAACCAGAGAGGCCTTGCGGTTAATATTTCGAAAACTGAACTCCTGACGATGAATCCCCATAAATCTTTTAAAGGCAAACTGCCATTGGGGGGTGGTTCCTCTGGAGAGAGTGGCCACTTTTGAATACTTCAGGGTTACCCTATAGGAGACAATGACATGGAGGCACCCCCTTAGTAAGAGGAACTTATAGCAGAAGACAATCTTGTGTGCACTGATTACTGAGCACAGGACCTCCCAAACTAGACTAATAGCAGCTCGGCGACAGATATACGATCAGAACGTAGTAGTGTCAGCCCTGTATGGGGCGGAAATCTGGGGCTTTGACAATCTTGAGGGACTCTTAAATACATGAAATAGGTTTTTAAGATCTTTATGCTTTCTTCCCCAGAGTATGCTGCTCATCCTTGTAAGACTAGATATGGGTAGAACTAGAGGTAGAGGCCGCCTTAAGGAAAGGCACCCCATTAAAGGCCCCAGGGCCGGATTCAGTCCCTTTGGATCTTTTTAAACACAATATTGAGGTGTAGGCACCACTCCTATTACATTTATTTAGAGCAGTCGTGGTAGGGCGTATTCCGACTTCCTGGCAAGAGGCGGTAGTGGTACCGATATTTAAAAAGGGGGACAAGGGTGACCCCTGTTGTTACAGACCGATATCGTTAATAGATGAGTCTTGTAAGTTGATGGGAAGGGTGATATTGGCACGCCTGGAAACCTGGGCTGAGTCAACAGGTATTATCGTGGATTCCCAGTACGGGTTTAGGAGGGGAAAAGGAACCACTGAGCAGTGCCTTAATTTGGCTTTAATTATGGGTAAGTACATGAGGGCTAAGCGTGGTTTTATCCACTTGGCCTTCATGGACTTATCCAGTGCCTTTGACACTGTATGTAGAGACAAACGGTGGTAGTTGATGGAGTCCATGGGGTTTGAAGAACCGTTGGTCACCCTTCTCCGTAGACTGCATGCTGCCACAACAGTGAGGATCAGATTTGGCCCAGGCGGGGAGAAGACAAAGTCCATTCCATCGACTGAAGGTGTCCGCCAGGGGTGTATTTTGGCTCCTTTTCTGTTTCTGGTGTACACCAATGGTCTGGAAGGTTTTTTGTTGGAAAGTGGTGTAGACTTTCCCCAGGTTAACGGTAAACGGATACCGATGTTATCTTATGCAGACAACGCGGTGTTAATGACCCTAACTGCCAATAGCATGCAAACCTGTTTGAATGCTTTTGAAGCTTTTATGCAAGGATTAGATCTAAGGGTCAACTTCCCAAAGTCTTTTGCCATGGTCTGCGGCCCAAAAGGGGTAAAATCTCACAGGCTTATGGTGAAGGACTCAACTATTGTGAAAGTTGATAATTTTAATTATCTGGGGAACCTATTCAATAAAACCTTGAGTTGGGATCCTTTAATATCAGCTCGCGTTCAAAAGGCTACGCAATCTATAGAGGCCCTTTTCCGTTTTTCAAGTAAACTGGGTCAGAAGCCGGTTGCAGAACTAAAAACTTCATATAAAGCAAAATGCCTCCCTGTTGCAACATACGGCGCGGGCGTGTGGAGGATACAAAATTGTAATAAAATCCAAATTATGGAAAAGAAATTTATAAAGCGCCTCCTATCTGTCCCATCCGGCACCTCAAACATTTTCTGTCACACTGAGGTGGGCCTTGAATTTGTGAGCGACACTATCCATGTCTCCCCCTTGCTGCTATGGAGCAAGGTTTGGAGTTCTGAAGAACTGAAACTCACAAAGGAAATTTTGCAAGATTGCCTTAAGCTTGATCATCCTGCGGAGATCCCATGGTTACTATATGTCAGGGAAACCTTTCACAAGATAGGTTTGGGACATATTTATCTAAACCCCAAAACTGTTGGTAAGGAGACCAAACTAACAATTAAAGAGGCCTATCGTACCAGGTTAGGTATGTTGAGAAATAGTGAGAGTGTGGTATATGATAGGGGAAGGCTGCAGCAGCAGCCTTACCTATCATACATTATGCATACCCAATGGCGCTTTTACTTGACCAGGTTTCGCCTTAACACACTGCATTTTATTTTTGCTTTTCCAAAGCAAGTGGGGTGGTGTGAGAGACTACCCCCTTGTCCCTGTAACAACAAAGTTTCACAAAACACTCTGCATCTCATTCTTTTTTGTACCCTGTATAAAGATCCAAGAAACCGATTTATTAAGCCTGTCTTGTTAACTCTTGGATCTCGCTACTACAAAGAAGGATATGAATATTTATTGTCCTTATCAACTCCAGCTATATGTAGTGCTGTGCTTAGCTTTATTAGACTGGCGCTCACTATCGGAAATCGATATTGCTCAGCATTACTGGTAATCACCGATTATCTTTTGATTTACATCTAGTAGATCAGTGTATAGATTGGTATCCTTATGGATTGCACATGCACTTTACAATGATCTTTGTTCATATACGTGACCTTTTATCCTAAATGTATCCTAAATGTATTGTAAATTTAATCTGGATATATAATATGTTTTATGGATGTCAATATAACTGTATGGTCTTTTTAAATTATTTGTGTAATGTGTAATGTTCCTCTTAATTTGTCTATACTTTTGATTCCTTTTTTGAATCGAAATAAAGTTTATTGACTCCGGGTAGAACTACCATAGTACTCAATGAAGGAAGAGCTTTATTTTTTCACTCTTTTATGTTAAAATCTGATTCAAATCTATTCTTATTTAGAACGAACGATCCCAACTACTACAAGAGAGTCAAATTTAAGACAGCCAGAGATATAACAAAGATATGGGGCAATATCCTACCTATCCTTCTGCGACACTAACTTTTTCCATTCGAACTTACCACTATGGGGAAACCCAGGCCTACCAAATATTTTTAATGATAACACTGGCCACCGATGGTCTAGACTAGGTATTAAAACCTTAGGGGACTTATATAATGCACAGGGTTTTATGGAATTCGACACTCTTAAACAATTATACAACTTATCTGAAAACATGAGATACAAATTCCTACAGATACACGATTTCCTGATCAATAAAAAACAAATCTTTGAAGTCCCAGAATCTCCAGAATCTGACATCTGGACTTGTTTATACTCATCAAAAAACAAATCTGTTATAAGCGAGACATACAGTACTCTTATCGCTATTAAACCTAACGATTGCAGCATACTGGCTGACAAATGGAGCAGAATACTGGGATTAAATATAACCTCCACACAGATAACAAACTCTTTAATGAATATTAACAAACGAGCAAGATCATCCAGCTTAAGACTTCAACAATTTAGAACAACATGCATGCTATATTATACCCCCGAAAAAATCTCTAAATGGTCTCATAACAACATTTATAGTGATCGCACGAAGTGCCCTAAATGTTCTATGGAGGCGGCAGACCTGACACATATGCTGTTCTCATGCCCAAATCTGAAACTTTTTTGGTGCGAAGTTGAAAATTTTTTGCATATGAAGCAGATACAGATACCAGCTCTAACAGCAGCATCAGTTCTATTAGATATATATATAGATCCACTTCCACATGCCGCCTTGATTACAATACTAATGTCCTGTGCTAAACTAACGGTGGCAAGAGCTTGGATCAGTCCAGAAACACCAAAAATTTGGGACTGGTGGACACTGGTAACCGAAATACACTCAATGGAGTTTGCTTTAGCAAATATTAGGGGTACAAAAGCAATGAAAAATTATGAAAAAAACTGGGGTACTTTTATAGAACGCTGATGTTATATCTCTGAAAAACTGTATTATTTGACAGCTGTTATTATATTTTGGAGATTGCTAACATGAAATTGCTACATCTGTTATGTATGATGGCCATTATATATATGTATTGTGTTTTATGTATTGCTATTACTCTTCTTTTTGTATTTTTCGTTCTCCTCTTCAGCCTGCTAACAATAAAAATCTTTAAAATAAAAAAAAAGAACTACCATAGTTGATAAAGCAAGGCTTCGCCCCATTCACTTCTGGTTACGACTCAAACAAACACCCGAGCTTAGTTGTTATGCTGTAGTCCTTCAAGATCTTAACAAACTAGATGTTTTAAAAAAAAATAGGGTGGTTCACCAAATTACAGGCCATGCTTTCTGCTATTGGCCTGGGAACCTTGTGGGATGTCTCTGACCCTAGTCACTTGCCTTGCAAAGAAAACGTAAAGACCCATTATTGGAATTCTATTTCGCAGTACTTGGAGTTTAATTGGATAGGCGTATACGAAAAGTATATGGAGGTCATTTTGGTACCAAGAGACAGGAAGCTCTACATACAATTTAGATTTGGCTTCCTCCCTGTGAATTCAGCGGGCTGGCAGCGTACAACTGAAGGTGCACAGCATTGTCCAGGATGCCCGGGTCCCTTGAGACGGTTGAACACATCTTCTTTGGGTGCCCTTTATACAATATCCCAAGATCTAATTGGTTAGTATCTGTAGGCTGATGCGAACCCGCTACCATCATGATGTATTCCGTATTTTAAAAACAGCTACTAAGCCATTAATAGTCTGCACAATGGCTAAATTCCTAGGGAAAATGTGGATCATTAGGTACTATGTACTGAAGAAGAGATAAAGCTTTGATCCATATAATTTTTAACTTGTTTTTATAAATTTTTTATTCTGTGTATCCTTCTGGTTTTATTGTTTTTAGCTGTCTAGTTACACGGAGTAGGATATTGGTCAATCTGCAGTTAGATCATGAATGAATTGCTGCTATATTTATTATATTTGTACATTTGCACTATCTAGCATTTGCACGATTTGTGGAACTCTGAAATTACTGTTTTAAACATTCACATTATAATTCAATTTGATATCCAATCTTGCTTAAAATTGTAATTTCACTATGTTGGTAATATATGAACATTCTACTGCTTGCACTTGCACCTTTATGGTCGCAATGACCGAATAAAGTATTTCTGGTTAAGGTTGTCTTTCACTTCAAATTTCTTGTTAGGGTGAAGCAAGTGCTCATAGCACGAGCAGAGGCTGAAAAGATCCGCAAAATTGGGGAAGCCGAGGCATTTGTCATCGAAGCGATCGGCAAGGCAGACGCTGAGAAAATGAGACTGAAGGCAGAGGCCTACCAGCATTATGGAGATGCGGCTAAGATGGCTTTAGTGCTAGAGTGCTTGCCACAGGTAACGGAAGGGATGTGTCGTGCATTAAACGCTTTGTTGGCATCTTCTGTACCATGCAGATCATATTTTTGAATCCCTGGAATTCCAGTTCAGCCTTTCATCCTCTATTGACTGGTAAATTGATTTCAATTAAATTAGTAAGTAATTAACAGCTGTTAGATACAGCCCGTAGAAATGTCAGAAGTGTGGTATGAAGCGCTATATAAAAGGCAAGTTATTACTACTAAACCAGGGTCTTCCACCACGTGATTGATTATGCTGCCATTCATGCTGGAGGCTGAATGGGACGAGGCAGAATTTGAAGACTTCTGAGAAAATAGAGCAGCAGACGCGCGTCTGCCGCCGTATTTTCCCAGAAGTCTTCACTGCAGCTCCTATCTCCATGGCTGAAAAAATAATCTGAGGGCTTGCACGCACACAAAGGGGGTTGTAGCATGACCAGGAGGATCGGGTTTTACACCACCCATTGGGTAAGATGAAAAAAATAAGATTGCACTTTCTGACTCCAACCACTAGATGGCGGGATATGCACAGTATTTGTATCTAGAAGAGTCAAACTGTAAAACTATTGCTACAGGTAAGTAACTAGTTTCTTCCATAATAGATTCAGTGTGTATAATCTATATGAAGGAAAAAAAGGAGAAGGATAGAAATAAGATTAAAAAATGCTGCCATTCGTAGAACATTAGAGCCATTGGCGGCAGCTATCCGCTTGCCTCTATGATATTATTCAACATAGGACAGTGGGCCAACCACTTCAGACATTAGCTGTGTTGCCTTATGAGTGAGTTCCTTTTTTTGATCACATGCACATCCACCAGGTAAACAATGTGCTTCAGGACCTGGACTGTTGGACAGCCCTTCAGTTTTTTATTCTTTTACTCTCATATCTTTCTTTCTCATCGTTTTATTTGCATTGTTTTAGAGCTTTACTGCTCCCAAGACAGTGCTAACAGGATGCTTGCTTGCCCATTTAGTTCACCTTCAGTGCGCCACATCTCGCAAGGCCACAACCTCCAGCCCAGGCAAACATCATGGAATGTTATTTCTCTAGTTACACTGTTTTACTATTGTAAGATATGCAACACATTGGTTTTAAATTTGGCAGGCATGCCAGAACTTCAAAACAACAAAACTCCATGTACAATACCATTACAAGTTGGTGACTTGCTGCTATGTTTTTTTATTGCATGCATATGCCTGCCATGTTGAGGCTGCAGCATGCTTTCTTCTTTTGTTCTTTTAATGTATCTTGTGTTTGTTGTCAAGTTTGTGTAAGTGGATCAGTGGAAGAATGAGTCAGTGGGTGGATGTATAGATGCATGAGTGGTAAGATGAGTGACAGAGTGCATCTCTGATGACTTTTTGAATGCTTTAACCCATCATTGACTGAGGGGACACTTTAATTCAAAAGACACACCTATTGGCTTTGTCAAAGCTCTGTTATTCTTTTCGGTGCCAACCAGAGGTTGATAATGCCAGTCCTGTATGATGTCAAATGTAATCCCACAATGCCCTAGTAGGTGGTCACTGTGTTCGTATTTTCCCCATACCTTGGTAACCTGTTTCTCATAGTGGGAAAGTTTAGTTACCTTGGTGCTTTACCATTTTTGCTTACCTGTACACTTTCACTGGGGGAGGTGAGGGTTTCACAGGTGAATCCAGAAAAGCCTCAAGTAGCAAAACTAATGTTACAGGTAAATAACTTTTTCCTTGTCACATATAAGCGTGCCTTGAAGGAACACCCTGGGGAGATTGAGTATGTGCAGTGTCTTATCAGATAGTAAAGATGAAGATGAAATCCTGTGTAGGACACTGGTTGATGTTGAGTCGGAGGTGGCTGCAGGACACCCTGCTGGTACCGAACATCGGTTGGAGTATCTCTAAATCAATCGTAATTGGGGGTCCAATGTTAATGGTCAACTATTGATACTACTAAGCTTTAACAAGGGTGGAAAGTTTCTCTCTTGAGCCCTGCGTTGCCTAGAGGTGGTCAGTGATGTGATGATACTTGAGCTCATTCAACTATTAGATGGGAATCACAAAGGGACTGTTCTACCAAATGTATAGTAATTGTGAGTGTATAATTCTATTGGCCCATTAGGATTATTCTTCTAGAGCACCAGCTTACTGGTAAGTTATTCTAACTGGAAAGTGAGATTCACCTGCAACATAGTCCCAAGCTCATCTGTATAAATGTAGGTAACAGATACAGCTCTTAGACATATTTTTATTTGTAATGTCTGTCCCTAAAACAAATTGATTTAGTTGATTAATTTTGAGTACGGTATAAAGCCCAGACTTCTCTAGGATACTGAGAAAACTAAGCTAACCAAAGAGCAGGCAGAAGTATATGGTGACAATCATGTGTGCAGTTATCAGATTGTGCCTTGTAACCCATAGTAATCCCACCATTTCCCCAGACCTTTTTGTGTTTAAGGGCACCCATGTGCATCATAGATTGGCTCCTCTAGTTTTGCACACCAGTCCATAGCTGCGCGCCTTCCTGCCACCATGGGTGGGTCACTGAATTCCACAGTTGAGCTATGTCCCTATTGGCGACCAGTGTCACCAGGTCCTCCATTAAACCAAGTAAAGTAGTACCCGGTGACAAGTAAATAGGTTGATGCAGTACTCTGACCAGTGCTTGGAAGATAAAGGACCAGTATCTCCCAATCATCGGGCAAGACCAGGTCACATGAAAGAAGCCAGCTTCTTCTGTGTTGAACCTGGAGCATGTAGACGATTGCCGTCGTCCTACCCTCCAAAGCTTCAGTGGTGTCAGATGTGTGGTATGTGAGAAATTCAACTGGATCAGGAATAACCTACGGGATATAATCAATGCTCCAGGTGCCATGAGGGCTGCAATCCATTCACTATCTTAAAAGGGACCAACCCATGATTCTCAATGGACCCTCAGAGGGGTGAATAAGTCATGCGAGTTTTTGACAAGGCATCTGTAAACACAAGAAATACCACCTTGTCTCAGGGGACCCATGAACAATTTGTCCTCCAGAGCTGTACTCAAGAGCCTTCCCGATGTAACTCTTGGTGAGAGGCCAGGGCATGGCGGAGTTGCAGGAACCCGTAAAATTGGAACCAGTGTAGATTGAAGTCTGCCTCATATGTGCTGCCTGCCAAACGTCCCCTAGTCTGGAGTGGTCTATGAGGTCTAATGAGTCAAACCCCACCAAGTAAACTTAACCAAGTGCCCCTCCAAAGGGGGGGTCAGCAGTGTAATATTGCCCACCCACCCAGTCCGGCGTAATGTCGATCTCCACTCTACAAACACGATTCTAGTGAGGTGAAGGAATTCCATAAATCCTGTCCACTTGTGTCCCAGACTAAAGACATTAGTTCAACCTTGTAGGCCATGTGGCCCCCACCTCCATGAAGCTTGTTGTTAAGGACCACCAGCTGAGAGGCCTAGTAGTACAGATGCAATTCTTCTGCCACTAATCCCCTGTCAAAGGTAGATTGTACACATTTCCCAAATATGAGTGGCACCCTACCGGGCCAAAGAAACTAACGCACTCTGTAGTTTGTATCCACATAAACCAGTGTTTGGAAAGGGGGTGTGGAAAGTTTTGCAGGACATGTAAAAAGCGCAGTAAGACCATCGTCTTGAACAGAGCTACCCTCCCTAATAAATTGGATGGCAAGAAGTTCCACCTATCCAGGTCTGTCCACATTATACAAACTAGTGGCGTCAGTGACCAAGTGAATGTTGGGAGCAGTGATATAGAAATACCTAAGTAAAGGAAGCTCAGCCTGTGGACCGGTATATATGTGTGCCATATTGTATCCGTCAGGGTTCCAGTCAAGGGAAACCGAAATGGTTTGGACCAATTAACAAGTAGGCCTGAGGCCTGCCCATATTGTTCTAACTAACATATGAAATAGTCTTAGTTGTGTGGTCTCCGGACCGGAGATGAGGAGCAAGACGTCAACTGCATATAGAGATCTGATTTGTTATTCCTCCACCGGAAACTCAGGACTTGTGCATCACATCCCACCCGTGACGCCAGTGGTTTTATCACTAGGGAATTTTCGACATTAATAAATTAAAAGGTGTTCGGCCCGGTGAGCCGCTGTCAAAATGTCATGGCCGCCTGCACCCTACGGATGCATTGTTGTGTACTGTGTTGGGGGATAAAGCCACATTACTCTAGGTGAATCAGCTTGTGAATGAACTTGAGAAGTCTATTGACTAGGACCTTGGCATATATTTTGAGTTCACTATTGATGAGAGAGATCAAGCAATAGGATGCACACTCCTTAGGGGGGCGTTCAACTTTGTGGAGAACCAATATAGCTGCTACGTTCAGCCCGTCTGGTAAGTAACCTTTTGCTATGGCTTTGTTGTATAGGCCCAGCAGCTGGGGAAGGAGGGACCTGCGTAGTTTCTGGTAGTATTCAACCAGGAATGTTGCTTGCTTTTACATTTGTAAAGCGCCTGGTTACACTGAGGCCAGTGTGTCCCCGCGCTACGGTAGCAATAAAACCAGCAGCAGCAAGCAATTAACAGAACAATAATTAAGGAGCCGGGAATAGATGCATCTTCAGACCTTTCCTGAAGATGGGTTCAGAACACTCCAGCCGGAGTGCCTGAGGAAACGAATTCCACAACTGGGCTGCTAGATAACAGAACGAAAACCAGACTGGGAGGGATGAAGAAGGTTGTTGGTACAGATATGTGCAGTGAGCTGAGTGTTTACAATCTTTTCCGCAACCTTTGCAAAATATGGAAGCAGATTTATATCTCCCAGCACCAGTAGCTTTTCGTACTGGAGAGCTGGTTGAATGTGATAGTCAAAAAGGCTGGGTATGAAACGTGAATGTAGTCCCGGGGGTCTATAAATCAATAGCCCCTTCATAACATAGTTAGTGGCTAGCCTGATACTGAAGAAACCAGCCTCACTATCAGCTATGTCAGCAGGTACAAGAGAACACCGAATATCATGCTTATGGATGATTTCAGAATTTTAGGCGCAGAGTCAGCATCCAGCCATGTCTCATTAAGAAAAATATCATCGGTTTGACCCTCCGATAATAGGTCGCATATCTCAATTCTGTGCTTTCCCAGGGATCTACAATTAATTAGCGCTAGCCTAAGTACTGGGCTTCCCTTCCTGATGTCTACTTGTTCTTCCGCCCTAAATGAGTAGTAGTTACATTGCCAGCCCTCCCCTCCAACATTAATGCTGTGCTTACATTTAGTATCCAGAGTTGGACAGAGAGCGCGGAGGCTCTGGGAACTATAATGGCATCTCGAACCAAATCCAGCAGGGGTTCTAGCCCCTAGCCCCGGTCGGCCGCAGACAGGCTTGCCTTTGGCGCAGCCTCTGGGGCATGTTGAATTTAAAGCAGAGCCCTCCCAGCAACTAGACCGCTGCTCTCCCTAACCGGAAGTACCTGTCTCTGTCTCCCCCGCCCTCCGCACAACGGCAAACAACGCGTCGGACCGAGGCAGGGAGACCAGATGATCGAGCACAGGTAAGCGTGGCACTCTCACATAGACTCCACACACCCAAATGTTTTAAAAAGCAGAGCAATGCCCAAAAATGAAAATAAAGTTTTTAAAAAGATGTTACTGTTGTCCAAATTGAACCGCGAGCGGACTAGGAGCACTGCCACTGCCCTTCGTCTACAGCGCGGCCGCTAAGGCAAGCCAATTTTAAAGCAGAGCCCTCCCAGCAACTAGACCGCTGCCCTCCCCAACCGGAAGTACCTGTCTCTGTCTCCCCTGCCATCCGCACAACGTCCAACACCGCGTCGGACCGAGGCAGGGAGACCAGATAATCGAGCACAGGTAAGCGTGGCACTCTCACATAGACTCCACACACCCAAATGTTTTAAAAAGCAGAGCAATGCCCAAAAATTCAAATAAAGTTTTTTAAAAGATGTTACTGTTGTCCAAATTGAACCGCGAGCGGACTAGGAGCACTGCCACTGCCCTTCGTCCACCATGGAATCCATAAGGGCCCTGCTTTTGGCAGGTTTTATGTTGGAGAGAGCTACGTATATCTCTTCAAGGGTAATCTGTGGTTGTAGCTCAGCACTGTAAGGTGCTCAGTGGGGCGGTAAACTCTCTTAGGGCCTTCACGTTTCACATATAGGGAGCTGGAGTATTCCGCAAACAGTGACGCAATTACTCAAGCATCAGTGACTCATGGGCTGGATCCACAATGTTCGGTATCGCCCTCTCCACTGTGCTGTGTGTATGGCTAACCAATAGAGGAGTTTGCTTGATTTGTTCCTTCACCTGTGTCCTGAGTGACTACACATAGCCCTCATTCGGGGCGAAGTTCCTGTGAGAGGAGATCTGTGTAATCTCCGGATTTGGCAGTTACCATGCGTTAAGAAGCCATATAGGGAGTTCAGAGGACTGAGTTCCCTCCCAATTCTCCAGTATTAGGGTGTCTTTCATAGATTCACATGCTTGAATAATTCCCCGTCGTCGTAGTGGGAGTCCCACGGTACATAAATAATAGTCAGAAACATAAATATATAAAATATAGACATATATATATATATACATATAAAATATAGACCTATATATAGATATCGAAATATACATAATAAAAAATAAAACCTTAAAGTACCACAGAACAACATTGGTCCATAGAAAGCATTGAGGCAGAAATCACTTTAGTAACATATCCATGTCATTATAATAGTCCACATTCCAGCCATTCAGACTGTAGCACCCTCTAGAACCTTCTCCTCAGAAGCTCAAGCCCTCAGATTTTCTACCTCACGTCGTGTGAAGGGAGTCTCCCTGAGCTTTGCTCAGTTTTCTTCATCTTCAAACCTTCAGAACTTCTAAACCATGTCTTCAACTAAGAAGTCTTTATTCCGACCCTGTTCTGCCTATGGAAAACTTCGTCTTTTCTCTGAGGACCCTCATAAAAAATGCATCTACTGCTTATACCCGGATCATGAGGTGAGGAGCTGCAAATTTTGCAGAAAATTTTCTTCTAAGACCCTAAAGGATAGAGAGGCCCGTCTCCTTCTGTGGCTACAGAAGTTGAAGACTTCAGACAACCCTGTGTCTGATGTAGGGAGTGTGTCTTCCTGCCATTCCAAGACCTCTCTGAAGCGTGGGTCTGAGACTGAGATTCCTTCTCCTTTTCTAAAAAAGAAGAAGCTTGTGGACGCTCCAAAGTCCGTCTCCCCACGGGATCTGCCGGCCTCTACACCTGCGGGACCTAGTTCTCTGGCGTCGCAGATCCACAATGTGCCCTCGTCCACCACGAGTGCCAGCTCGTCGACGACGACGAGATCCATCGAAGTTTTACCTACTTCGTCGACCAGCACTCTGTCGATGATGACGTCTACATCGTTGACGATGGTCCAGGAGGTCCGGCCTATCGCGTCCATTGTTAAGATTTAATCGACGGCGAAGAAATCCTTCTCGTCGACGGCCCCTCCGAAGCGTCATTCGTCGACGAAGACTTTGTCGACGCGTCATACCTCGTCGACGCTACCTGTTTAGTCGACGGTGCCCTTGTCAATGTCGAGTACCCCGACAACGACAGCTTCGTCGACGGTGGCTCCGTCGACGCTGAAGACTTCGTCGACGGCAGCAACATCTTCGTCGACGGCACCCTCTTCGTCGATGCCTGGAACATCATCGACGAAATCCTCAATGACAACTTCGACGACGGGACCGTCGTCGGCGCATTATTCTTTGGCGACTGCAACCGCCTTCACAGTGGCGACAGCTAGAACTGTTAAACGTCCTGCTCCGTTGGCTTTGAGCCCTGTTCAACATGGATCAGGTCCACCTGCTCAACTATTTGCGTCTGCAGAGGAGGACTCTTCAAATGGCTCATATGCAGATGACACCTTTCATGCTGCACGTAGCCCGTCAGAGCTACATATCAAATACCAGGACTATGATGACGATGAGCGAGAGTCACACGTCTCAGTTTCAGATGACCCATGTGATGCTGACTGTGATGTTCCTATGGCTCAGTTGCCTGTGTCTATGATCACCAACCTTCAACATATGCTGGACGATTATAATCGTCGTTTTCCACCTTTCCACCTTCTTCGCAGGCCTCTCCACCACCTCCTACAATACAGGCGCCACTTCCGGTTGCACCGGCCCAGTCACAGGTTCCTCAGTGCCCTGATACTGATGGTGACAATCGCAACGATACGGACCA
This sequence comes from Lissotriton helveticus, assembly GCF_964261635.1. NCBI lineage: Eukaryota > Metazoa > Chordata > Amphibia > Caudata > Salamandridae > Lissotriton > Lissotriton helveticus. The sequence continues at coordinate 368,459,972 of NC_136061.1, forward strand.
GGATGATGATGCTGTCCTAGCGGATTGGGACAATTACCAGGCTCAGACTCCGTCCCATCCTATTGCCTCTCCTCTGCCTTCTCCTCCAGTGGACATTGGAGGTTTTCACCTTTTGATGGCGAGAGCCGCGAAGCTTTTCCATTTGCCTATGGTTGTCAGACAGGAGGACTGTTTTCTTTATGACTTTAAAGATCAACCTCTAAAACAAGTGCATGTCATTCCTATTATTGATTTCGTCTGGAAGAAAGGACTTAAACTCATGTAACGGCCTAATTCTGACCCTGCCGTACTCCCACGCCTAGACACAAAATCATAAGGCTCCAGAAGACTCGACTGCCTGCCTTGTTTCTCAGCTGAAGCCAGACTCTGTAATTACGCAGGCTGCCCAAAAGAGGTCACGCAATCCGGCTTCTCCTTTAACATCCCCGCCGGACCAGGAAGGTCGTCGCCTGGATACCATTGGCAAAAAGTTCACCACTATGGCTGCGACTACGGTCAGGGCGGCAAATACCTTAGCCATCCTCTGCCGATACGACCGACAAATGTGGTCGTAGATCGCAGCTTTGGTCGACCTGATTCCTAAATCCTCCAGGGCGGAGGCACAAAAGATCCTGCAAGAGGGCGAGAACATTTCATCGGAAATCATAGACTGCGCAATCGATATTTCCTCTACGGGCTTCAGACAACTGGCAGGCGCTGCAGTCTTAAGAAGGCAAGGCTGGCTTAAAACTACGTCCTTTCGTCTTGAGGTGCAAGCTAAAATACTCGACTTGCCCTTTGATGGAGAATCCCTCTTCGGCAAGCATAAGGACGATGCCTTGGAGTCCATCAAGGATACGGACACTGCTCGCGCCCTAGGCTCTCTCCAATACCGGAAGCGTCCATTTCGTGGAGCACGTGGCAGGGGCACGTCCTCCAATTTTGGCGGCTCCTCCCAATACCGCTCCTATGGTGAGAACAGACAACGTTACACCTACCAAAATCAGACTAGACAGACTGATTCCAGACCATATAGGAGGAAATCCGCCTACAGAGAAGGTAACTCCTCCAAAAAACAATGACTTTCTAACCGCCAAGTCTTATCCTGCTCTGAAGATTGGAGGTCGAATCTCCCAAAACTTTTACAATTGGTCAAAAATAACGTCAGATCGTTGGGTCTTAGATGTGGTTTCAAGAGGCCACACTCTCAAATTTCTCAAGTTTCCTCCCAACTGCCCTCCATCCGGTCCTCCTCCAGCACACTTGAAGGAACTGTTTGCACAGGTTGCAGTTATGATTCAAAAAGGAGCAGTCGAAGTGGTTCCTCGATTACAACAAGGGACGGGCTTTTATTCCCGATTTTTTTCTTATCAGAAAGAAATCAGGAGAGTGGCGCCCGATATTAGACCTCCGAGCACTCAACAAGTACATCAAGTCCCAAACATTTCGAATGCTGACTCTGTTGGAAATCTTACAGTTCCTCAACCCCGAGGAGTTTCTCTCCACAATCGACCTCCAAGATGCCTACTTTCATGTGCCGATCCATCAAAGACACAGAAAGTACCTCCGCTTCAAAGTAGGATCAAAGCACTTCCAATTCAAGGTTCTACCTTTTGGCCTTCGTTCCGCTCCAAGGGTCATCAAAAAGATCATGGCTCCAGTAGCGGCTTATCTACGCATACAGGGCATTCAAATGTACCCCTATTTAGGTGACTGCCTGATAAAGGCCCCAACCTTTCTCGCAGCACAACAACACACTTAGACTTGCCTGTCAGTCTTCAACAACTTGGGTCTTTCCATCAACTACGAGAAGTCGCATGTCCTTCCGGCACAACAAAGAGTCTTTCTGGGAGCATTAATCGGCACACATCTAGCAAAGGTGTTTGTTTCGCTAGAGCGCCGAGCTCGCATTGCCAAATTGGTGGCTCTTCTACGCTCAAAAAAGTCTGCTTCTGTCCGGATATTAAAATCCTTTCTGGGCATAGCCTCGTCCTGCATACCGTTGATCCCCAATTGCAGGTTACGAATGAGAGTACTCCAAGAAGAATTAGACAAACAATGGCGGCAAGTCTCAGGAACGTTCAACGCCAAGGTCTGCATGACCCCTCGCATTCAGGAAGCGTTGGAATGGTGGGCTCACCCTCCCAACATTGCACCAGGGCGAATGTTTCAGGAAACAGCAGCCACGCTTACCCTCACTACGGATGCTTCCTTAGAGGGTTGGGGCGCACACCTCGAAGGGTTGCCAGTCAACGGCAAATGGACTGCGGATCAACGCAGGTGGCACATCAATCGCCTGGAACTCTTGGCCTTTTTTATCGCCCTGAAATACTTCCATCTGCTGGTGGAGTGAGAGTCACTGTTGGTGCGTACGGACAACACCACCAGTATGCACTACCTCAACAAGCAAGGGGTTACAAAATCTCTTCTGCTCTCCCGACAGGCACAGCAGATCTGGGAATGGGCAGTACACCATCGAGTTCATCTGACTGCAGTTCACGTACCGGGCATCTCCAACGCCCTTGCAGACTCTCAGCAGATCTGCCACGGACAACCACAAGTGGGAACTCCATCAGCCAACTCTGGAGTATGTCTTTCCCCAGTGGGGCCATCCGGAACTAGATCTTTTTGCAGCGCCACTCAATCGCAAATGCCTACGCTACCCAAGTTGGCATCCCCACAAAGGGTCGAGCGGGAATGCATTTTCGATCAACTGGTCGAAAAAATTCGTATACGTTTTTCCGCCGATCCCTCTTATACCTCGCCTCCTGCACAGAATGAGAGCACAACCGTGTCACATCCTGTTAATTGCGCCCAGGTGGCCGTGCCGACCATGGTTCACGGACCTTCTTCTGCTTTCCCAGTGCAATCCGATCCCTCTTCGGCCCCTGCCTCACCTTCTCACCATGAACCACAGACAGATCTGCCATCCAGACCCGGCATCTCTCCAGCTTCACGCTTGGAACCTGAGTACCATGAGTTTGCCCATCTGAATATTACTCCTGACTGTAGAGAGGTCCTTGCTCATGCACGGGCTCCTTCAACCATCAATGGAATGGAAATGGAAGCGGTTTTGTGTTTGGTGCCACTAGGAAAACATTGATCCTATGCTCGCCACCCCTGAGAAAATCTTGCCCTTTTTCCTCCTTTTGGCGAAGTCGGGACTTTCACATTCCACTCTCAAAGTTTTCCTGGCTGCACTTTGACGCTTTCGCCATGATGGTTCCACATCTCTGTACTCCTCTCGGATCATTCGGCAGTTCTTTAAAGGTCTGTTCCGGATGTTTCCACCTATCCGGCGTCCTCCACCTCCTTGGCGCCTGAATCTTGTCTTGGCCCAGCTTCTCAAACCTCCATTCGAACCAATCCACTCAGCGGAGTTGAAATTCCTTACTTCGAAGGTTTCCCTCCTCCACGCACTTACGTCTGCCAGGCGAGTGAGCGACATACAAGCTTTTACCATTCAGCCACCATTTCTTCAGTTTTCAAAGGACGCTGTTATCCTACGTACAAACCCTAAGGTTCGAGGCATGTGGGCTGCTGAATTCATATCTATAGCATAGATCGCCGCCTAGTGTTGGGTCCGGATGATTGCACATTGTTGTCCTAGAAGAGTCTTTGAAGTATCACGAGATAGGTGGCTCCTCCCCTGGACTACAGTGCGCATGGGCATCGACTCCATCCTCAGATTGTTTTTTTCCACCATTGGGTTCGGATGTAATTTAGTTATCTCCAGTTCGGAATCAACATAAACTTTTTCGAGGCCAGAAGGCCCTTTTTCTACCGTCGGTATTGTTTGCGTTCGGTGCCCGGTTCTTTCCGACTCAGCTAGAGTCGGATATCCAGGGAGTCGAGTGACTCTTCGATGATCGAGGCCCAGTCGACGCAGCAAGACTTCGACGGCACGACATGGAACGTAGCCCGTTCACGAACTGTCCCGTGTGTGGATCGAAGTATCCCCACATTGACGTCCACCCGGTGTGCAACAAGTGCCTGTCGCCGGACCACGATGAAGCCAGCTGTATGGCTTGTTCCAGATTTCGTTCGAAGAAGACGATTCGGCTTCGGCACGCGGCGCGCCTGGAGGCCCGGCAGTCGGCCCCGGCACCGGTGGACATCTTCGACGACGAAGACGCAGACGAGCGCGATGTTCGGATGCAGATTTCACCTCCAGCGGTGGACATCGAATACGAATACGACACGGATGTCGAAGGCCACGATGTAGAAGAAGTCGTCGACGAGGTAGGAGATGACAATGAGGCCTATGGGGCCATGGAAGATAGCTCGGAGGAAGAGCTATGCCCCGTTCGAACAATTACAAAGGCTCAGGTCGAGGGATCGCCACACGGCCTTACCCAAGACCTTACACCAGCATCCACGGCCCCGCCTTCTGGCCCGGCAACGGACACTTCGGCGGAGCCACCATTGTCGAAAACGAAACCGAAAGTGAAACCATTGGTGTCGACAAAAGTGGTTGAGGCGCCATCGAAACCGAAGACGTCTGCTCCCCCATCGACGCCGTCGTCTTCCCAGGTGTCGGGGAAACCGTAGCAAGCCATCGACCTGGTCAAGTCAGGCGGAGGCGTCGTGCCGAAAATGGTCAAGGTCGTCGACCCGAAATCCAAGAAGGGCGTCGAGTCGGAGTCGAGCAAGGACGTCAAGCCGAAGTCCAAAAAGGGCATCGAGCCAAGGTCCAGCACGGGCGTCGAGCCGAAGACTGGGGTCCCGAAGCCAGTAGTCCAGGCCGTCGACCCGAAACCGCCGTCGTCGACGGCTGCTGCCACAGACAGAGAGCGTAGCGCCCCGAAGAAGGATGCTCCTACGCCTCGGACGGAGAAGCCCAAGTCCGCGATGCTCGAGGCTTCACCTGCTGGTGGACCGAGGTCGGCTGTCGGGTCGACGAAACCGTCCGCTTCCTTTACGAAGCAGGTCTCGGACTCCCTCAAACGCATCAGGGACAAGGCTTCAGCGGCGGAACCAAAAACACCTTCCACCCCGAAGCAATCTGTCCCAACGCCAATGTCTTCGACGCCAATCCTCTTCACGTTGCCGCCAAAGGTGGCGCCGAAGGCCTTCGCACCTCGGTCGGTGTCCAAGGACTCTGCTGTGTCGAAGCCTACTCACTCGGCTGGGAGACACACTAGAGACCCTGTTGCAGCATCTTCCCGACCAATATAAAGAGGCAGGGGAGATGCTTATCCTGGAAGGGAAGCTCATCTCCAACGCTTCCATTAAGTGTGCACTAGACGTCGCGGACACTGCGGCCAGGGCGATCAATACCAGTGTGATGCTAACACGTCAGGCATGGCTCAGAATCTCCGGCTTTAAGCCGGAAATACAAACTACCATCCTTAACCAGCCGGTGAACCCTGACAGATTATTTGGTCCTGAGGTGGACACCACCCTGGAAAAAATAAAGAAGGATACTGAGACTGCTAAGTCCATGGGGGCTTTACAGTCCCAACAGTTTCGAGGGAGCACTTTTCGTCGCTCAGGCAATAGGGGTGTTACCAGGGGCCAAATGTCCCAGCAAACCCAATTTAATAAAGGTGGGGCGCAATCCTCTTACACCAAGCAGAGTAGAGGAGGTTACCGGGGCAACAGCGCCAAGGGCAGAGGCAGGGGCAACAACAACTCCCGTTCCTCCGCCTCCAACAAACAGTGACGCCCTGTCACTTTCCCCCCCGACCATACACCTGTCGGGGGAGACTCCAGCAGTTCCTGCCGGTCTGGAAATCCATCACCACAGACAGGTGGGTCAGGAAACTTATCCAGTTCGGTTATTGTTTGGAGCTAACATCCACTCCACCCAACATACCACCAAGACACCGTCCTATGTCCACAGAGCATTTGCACTTATTGCAGCAGGAGGTTCTTGTCATGCTGCAAGAGGGCGCAATAGAGCTCGTGCCAATGGAGGAAGAAGGCACAGGGGTGTATTCCCTGTACTTCTTAATCCCAAAAAAGGACGGGTCCCTCAGACCTATTCTGAACCTCAGGCCCCTGAACCAGTACATTCTCTCAGAACACTTCCACATGCTAACTCTGCAGCAGGTTCTTCCGTTGCTCAATCAGGGAGACTTCCTCGCAAACTTGGATCTCAAGGATGCTTACTTTCACATTCCACTCCATCCATCACACAGGAAATACCTCATATTCACCATTCAGAATCGGCATTATCTTTTTTTTGTTGTTGTTTTTTGTGAACCTTTATTGGTAGCAAATACGATTACAAGGATGGGCCTACAACCATCACGGCCGGCCGCTAGAAAAATCAGACATTGCAAGCATTACGTATAGTGGCAACAGTTCAGAGCGTAAGGTAATATCAAAACAGTACAGAAGTTGGAAGTGAACACAGCAGCTCGAGTCAGGATGGAAAAGGTTCATTTTCAAATAAAGAACTAAGAAAAGGTGTCGCACAGTTACTCCCACTCTCGCGATAGTATACGAATCAGGATATTAAGAACAATGACAATACGGGGGGGGTCCCCATCAGGGGGTAAAATACAAATGGCAGGAGAAGTGGAAACACAACCCCATCATGCAACTAGTCTAAACCCCGCCCTTCCGCTCCAAACACTCCGCAGGAAACATGGGCAACGACGACACTTAAAAGAGAAGAAAGACTAAAGGGCCATTTAAACAAATACTGATCTAACACCCAACCCGCAACCCCCCACCCTGCACACCCGCAGAAGGCCATGGCCCACCCCCCAGCCGCGTGCCTGTCGCCCAAAGAGAACCAGAAATATAGAAAGATAGGAAAGGGAAGAAGAAAAAGAAAATAAAATATAAGCGGAGGAGGGCCCACATCACGCCGCCCGGCCCCGCCCATTACCCCAACACTACAGAAATCCCACGAAGGAAGCAATACCACGAGGAAAAATAGCAAATCACGAGCATAAAAACAATGAAATAGCAGTCGAAGATACCCACTGCATCGTTTAACAGTAATAGAGCAGATAAGTCGTAAGCCATCTCATCCCTGACCCTGTCTGTCGGTGATACTGCCCGAAGTCCTCTCAGTAATCAATGTGGAGCACAGTCTTGAGGGTCCAAACAGGATGAGCGGGCCCGGAAGGGACGAGGCCATAAAAAGGCATAATAATCTAAATCCATCCCAATATAGATAGTGAAGATCAGGCAATAACAACGCCGGTCCCATGAACTTCCCAAAGCTGGCAAGAAGTAGCAAGATCCAGGAGATGAAAGTCAAACAATCCGGCCACTGCCGCGATACATCCAGGCCAGTCCAAGGAGGAAAGCAACGCTCCACCTCCAACCGCCAGCCGGAGATGTGTCCCAGGGATATAGCCATACAAGCAGTCCAGACAGGTCGCACGGGCACAGGAGTCCAGTCTCCAAACGGCCCAGAGGGCACTCGAAGATCCAAGACCACCTCCATGATGGCAGTATCAAGTTCATTGGCCAACCCCTGAAGTAGAACCGCAGCCTCCACAGACAGCGAAACAACAATGGCGTCAAGCCGTACACCTAGATCATGGGCGTGACAATCAATGGTTTCGTGCAAAACTGTTATGGCAGCCAACACGTCCCGGGGTGTGAACTCTGTCGCGCGTTGCAAGTATCTCGGCTCCATCTCTGTAACAGCCGCCCGGTCTGGACGTGAGCCGTGAAGAAGGGCACCAGCCGCCATCTTAATCCAATCAACACCGTCCCTCTTCACATATTCAGGGACCAGGCCTCACTGCGAGGGCACAGCAAGATGTGTCCCCTGGTCAAACGGATTGTGGGACAGGGTCCAGAAAGGAGAGCCACCAAAAGGCTAAAAGTCCCGCCGGACCCCGGGAGCCGCCCGCCTATGTCGGGGGCGATCTCTGGCTATACCCGGGCAACAAGATTTGGGGAGGGGGCAGGAGCCAAGCGCCCCCTCCGAGTCCTCGCCACCACACCGCCCCTCGGGGGCCTCCGTCAAGCGGTTCGGGGTTTCACCGCAGGCAGCGGTCTTTCAGATCAGCGGCTCTCACTGGCAAGGCTCCCCTCCGCCATCAACGGTCGTTGGCGCTGCAGTTGCGGCCGGAGGCCCCGCCTAATCAACGCCCCGGTCTCACCATCGCGTGGGCCGCAAAGCAGTCGGGGAGAATTCCCGGGATCGGCGGCATGCAGGAGCTCCGGGAGCGAACGGTAGGTGCTCGTTGTCTTTCCTTGATCAAAGTATGCCTCCGTGGGCCAGGATATGCGGCAGGATAAACGTGTGGGGAGAGAGGGCTCGCGGAGCCGAGCTACTATGCGACCATTTCGGATGCCTGCTTGGCTCCTCCCACCCAGAATCGGCATTATCAATTCAGGGTCCTTCCTTTCGTAGTGACCACAGCCCCCAGAGTGTTCATGAAATGTCTGGCGACAGTGGCTGCGCACCTCAGGAGACGGAACGTCCATGTCTACCCGTATCTGGACGACTGGCTGGTTCAGGCAAAGTCAGCCCAGCAGTGCGACGACGACATGTCCCACACCATTCACCTCCTTCACGGTCTGGGCTTCTCTCTGAACTATCCGAAGTCGCACCTTCAGCCAGCCCATGTGCGGCAGTATCTCGGCGTGACGATAGATACTCTGGCGGCCACGGTTCAGCCAAATTCAGTGAGGATCGACAACATCCAGTCGCTAATCAAGAAGTTCAGACCGCAACACTCACTCCCAGCGAGAGTGTTCATGCAGTTGATAGGCATGATGGCCTCCTGCATCTTCATAGTCCCGCACGCACGGCTACATATGCGTCCGCTCCAAGAATGCTTGGCACATCAGTGGACTCAGGCTCAAGGACAGTTGAACGACATAGTGTTGGTGACCAGTCGGGCATACAACTCTCTGCATTGGTGGAATCCACACAACCTTTGCAAGGGCCGACTGTTCCAAGAGCCTGTGCCACAGATTATCCTGACGACGGACGCATCTCTCCAGGGATGGGGAGCTCATGTGCTCCACTACACGGTGCAGGGTCTATGGACAACGCAGCAAAAAAAAAGATGCACATCAACTATCTAGAACTGATGGCAATCTTCATGGCACTAAAGTCCTTCAATGTACATCTGTGCAACAAGGTCGTGTTGATCCGGACGGACAACATGACGGCCATGTACTACATCCAAAAGCAGGGAGGTACACACTCTCCACAGTTGTCTCATCTGGCTCAGAGCATGTGGAAGTGGCCCATTCAGAGGAACATCTACCTCATGGCGGAACACCTCCCGGGCAAGGACAATCAGATGGCGGATCTGCTCAGCAGGTACAGCCACCAGATGCACGAGTGGGAGTTACATCCATCAGTGCTCCGCCCGTACTTCCAGCAGTGGGGTCATCCAGAGATAGACCTGTTTGCCACAAGGGAAAACGCAAAATGCCAAAGCTTTGCCGCCAGGTTCCCGCACCCACAGTCGCAAGGCAATGCGATATGGATGAACTGGTCAGGCAGATTTGCGTACGCTTTTCCCCCAGCACCTCTCATACCGCTGGTGCCTCGAAAGCTAAAGCAACACTCGATGACACTCATCCTGGTTGCTCCAACGTGGGCACGCCAACCATGGTACACCACGTTTTTAGAACTCTCCGTGGTACCGCATCAAAGGCTGCGCCTCACACCCAGGCTCTTGACGCAGAACCATGGCGACATTCAGCATCCAGATCCGCAACAGCTCAATCTGGCGATCTGGCTCCTGAGGTCTTACAGTTTGGCTACCTTGATTTGCCTCCTGAATGCATGGACATCATCCGAGAGGCAAGAAAGCCCACCACTAGAGCCTGCAATGCAGCAAAATGGAAGTGGTTTGTCATTTACTGTACAGAACATCACATCAACCCGCTAGATGCATCCATTCCTAACATCATCTGTTACTTGTTACATGTTTACAAATGCAATCTAGCATATGCTTTCATTCGGATACACTTATCCGCCATCGCGGCTTATCTCCAAAACAGGCAGCATCTCTCTGTTTTCAGGGTGCCTGCCATTAAAGCCTTCCTAGAAGGGCTGAAGCGGGTCATCCCCCCAGGACCCCACCAACTCCTGTTTGGAACCTCAATGTGGTCCTCACCAGTTTGATGGGCCCACCTTTTAAAGCCTCTACATTCATGTGAGATTCAGTTCTTAACATGGAAAGTGGTATTTCTCATTGCCATTACGTCTCTGCGACGTGTTAGTGAGCTACAGGCGCTCACTGTACAAGAGCCATTCATTCAAATTCACTCCAACAGGGTGGTGCTGCGCACTAACCCTAAATTTCTTCCTAAAGTGGTTTTGCAGTTTCATGTCAATCAGACCATTGAACTGCCCGCGTTCTTTCAGAACCCTGAGACGGTAGCCGAAAGAATGCTCCACACTCTTGATGTCAAACGTGCGTTAATGTACTACATTGATGGGACCAAAGACTTTAGAAAAACACAACAGTTTTTTGTTGCATTTTCAGCCCAGCACAAAGGCAACCCCATTTCCAAAGCAGGGATAGCCAGGTGGATCATTAAGTGTATTCAGATTTGCTACCACAAGGCTAAGCGCACTTTAACGGTCCCCCCCAGAGCCCACTCCACCCGCAAGTTGGGGGCTTCCATGGCGTTCCTGGGTAATATTCCTTTGGAAGATATTTGTAGAGCAGCCACATGGTCTACACCACATACATTTACTAAACATTACTGTGTAGATGTGCACTCAAAACAGCAGGCAGCTGTAGGACAGGCTGTTCTTAAAACACTTTTTCAGACTTCTGCAGCTGGCACAGGCGGCCGCCACAATGGCTAAAAAAAAATCTGAGGATGGAGTCGATGCCCATGCGCACTGTAGTCCAGGGGAGGAGCCACCTATCTCGTGATACTTCAAAGACTCTTCCAGGACAACAATATGCAATCATCCGGACCCAACACTAGGCGGCGATCTATGCTATAGATATGAATGTCAGCAGCCCTACATGCCAAGGACAGATGCATACTGGTAAGTAGCATATTCATTTATACCAAAGGTTTCATCAGACTTCCACCTTAACGAACCTCTACTACTCAAAACTTTTTTCCCAAACCCTCAGTCTCCCTCTGAGCGTACTCTTCATTCACTCGACTTGAAGCGATGCCTCAAATTCTACCTCCAAAGCACTGCTGGCTTTCGGAGGTCATACCAACTCTTTGTGGCCTATGGGCGGATGCGCAAAGGACATCCGGTCACTAAACATATCATCACTCGTTGGATTTCTTCTGCCATCAACGATCTGGCAAGCCTTTTTCTGCTCCGGTGCGAGCACACTCGACGAGAGCAGTATCATCCTCTACTGCCCTGTTTGCTGGAGTGCCTCTACATCAGATCTGCAGGGCGGCAACGTGGTCCAGCAGGCACACGTTCACGAGGCACTACTGTCTGGAGACAGCTACCGCTGCGGACGCTGCTGTTGGTCAAGCGGTGCTGCGAAATCTATTCAAATAAAGGTGAGCCTCTGTTGCTTCCCGCCTCCTGTCATAAAAGGTTTTCTGGTGTAATTTGTGCAATGTTTCAAATGTGTACTTATATGAATGACTCTACTTGTTATGGCTTACTGCTTTCTATTCTTATTCAAGCATGTGAATCTATGAAAGACACCCTAATACTGGAGAAGAACAAAAGTTACTTACCTGTAAACTGTGGTTCTCCAGTATTGGTGTCTTTCATAGATTCACATGCGACCCACCCTTTCTCCCCTCAGAGGCTCTCTTCTCCTCATGCACTCTTGGTCACTCTTGTGCTATGAAAATCTGAGGGCTTGAGCTTCTGAGGAGAAGGTTCTAGAGGGTGCTACAGCCTGATTGGATGGAATGTGGACTATTATAATGACATAGATATGTTTCTAAAGTGATTTCTCCCTCAATGCTTTCTATGGGCCCATGTTGTTCTATGGTACTTTAAGGTTTTATTTTTTATTATGTATATTTCGATATCTATATATATTTATATGTATATATATGTCTATATTGTATATATTTGTTTCTTACTACTATTTATGTACCGTGGGACTCCCACTTCGACGACTGGGAATTATTCAAGCATGTGAATCTATGAAAGACACCAATACTGGAGAACCACAGTTTACAGGTAAGTAACTTTTGTTAGTCTGGATTAGCACTAGAAAGGTGTCCGAAATCGGTTGGGGGAGGATGCAGGCACCCATGGTGTGGAGTAAATTGGTGTTGGGCTTGCGGATGGCCACCCCCCAGAAGCTCTCAGAGTGTCTGGCATGGTATAATCTTTTGGATCTGTATTGGGCCAGAAACAGACACCAGGTGCCCAAAAGGTGTCTGCTGTACTATTAGGATGTCTGGTGAATTGCTGTTCTACATTTAATGTGATCATTGAGGCCGTTATGACATTCCATGTCATAATTTTAAGCACCTCCATGGTATGAGATAATTTACATGTGGGGGTTGGGGGCGGCGAATCCCATGCACCAGGCTCTCTTCTGGCATCTCCCAAGTCACCCCATGGGTTGCGATTAACTCTCTATAACCACATGGAGGGATAAGAGGGTGATTGGTCGTAACTTCGGTCTGCACTGCTGGATGAATTGTGGCTAACAGGATTAAAAAAAACTACTCACAATAATCCTTCTCCCCCTACCCCCACCCCACATGTTCACCCAAAAAGCATCTGCCACCCCAACAAGAACAAAACACACAAGAAAATAACATTACTGGGGCAATCCAACTAGTTCGGCCCTCCTTAAACTGACTACAAGATTGACAACGAGCTGCTGGCAAGATAAGTCACATTCACTCATGGTGCGTTTCCTGGATGAGTCAGTCAGTCGGTCGCTCAGTATTGATCCCTTGAGAAGATAAACCAACAAGCAGCGTGAGGCCCTCCCTGTGAGGGGCTTGCGGCGTTGGCAGCCCTGCACTGGCATCTGTATCAGGAGCTGTCTGCCCCTGCGGAGGAGGAGACCCGAAGAACAATTGGTGCAAGTCCTCCTCCCAGCAGAACCCTTGCGTTTGTTGCGGCTCTAGGGATGGGCTCGGACCATCCTGAAGTGGCGGGTGCCAGGGCGGGGGAGATTTGCCATGCAGGGGCCGCCACTCCATTACCCATTCCCATGCCACTTCAGGAGTATCAAAGAAGAGGGATTTGGAATCATAAATGACCCTGAGCCTGGCCAGAAAGAGTGCAAATATGTAATATTCAGTGTCATCGGTTTCTGTTTGACAGCCTCAAACGATTTCCATTGCCTTTGAACCAGGCGAGTGTAGTCTAGAAAGATGAGGATCCTGGTTGATTGGAACCGAGCCATCTCTTTCTCCCAGACAGTAATAAGTATGCGTTCTCTGTACCTGTTTAAGATTTTGGCGATCAAGGGAAAAGGGGGCTGTGGGTGCCCCCGAGGTTGTTTGCCCACCAGGGATCAGTGGGCCCTCTTGACAATGAAGCAGGGCGACCGGAGCCTTTCAGGGATCCAGGACAAAATCCATTGTTCAAATAATTTTCAGGAGATGCCCCCTCGACCCCATCTGGAAACCCTATGAATCTTCAGTCATTCCGCCTGGTCCAGTTTTCAGCATCTTCTGTGCGATCCTCCAGGATGCGAGCTGTCGTTGTCCTGCGGCCCACCCCCTGCATTAAGTGTCGTGATGGACTCCTCTAGATCAGAAATCCGCCCCTTTGCTCCTGACACTTGGTCCACAGCATTGCGCAAGCCTTGTTGCAGGCGGGCAACATTGATTCCCAACTTCACCAATCTTAGTTTACAGCGCCAGCCGGGAGGCTTGAATGCCTTGTAGTATCTCGAGGCATCTGAAGAGCTGGGTTTCAACGCGGAAACACTGTGTTCGAGGCATGTGGGCTGCTGAATTCATATCTGTGCATAGATCGCCGCCTAGAGTTGGCTCGTGATACTTCGAAGACTCTTCCAGGACAACAATGTGCAATCATCCGGACCCAACGCTAGGTGGCGATCTATGCACAGATATGAATGTCAGCAGCCCTACATGCCAAGAACAGATGCATACTGGTAAGTAGCATATTCCTTATGCCGTCAGTTTTGGCGGCGTGAGGCCGTAAATTTGTCTATTTTAGTTTGTGCTCGAGTTGGAGGAGGTCCTCCTCGCCCCAAGTTTCGCCCAAGGATGACATAGGAGGTTGCGGCAGTAAGTCCACAGGTGCTTCTGCAGTGCAGCAGAAGCCGTGTTACGGTGTGCTTAAGTAGCTACTCCACGAAGCAGGATCCCCCTGAACCACTTGCACAAGTACCCGTCCGCGGTCCTGGCAGCTCAAGCAGTCTGGTTCAGGCCTGCGGCTACTATCCTTCTGACAGTGCAGAAGTTCTTGACTTGGCGCTCTAAGCTCCAATAGAAGTAGGCAGGCTGATTGATGTTTGCGGCGTCGGAGCAGGGGTCCCCCAGCAGCCATAGAAATCCATGTCTATAAGTGTTTTGGTGGGTCAGGGAGCCCATCCCCACTGATGGTCGTAGAACATCACTATTGCTTCCTAAGACACAGTGTGCCGTGTGTTCCCAAAGGGCTCCAGGATGAAAATTGGGTTGTAGTGAATAGAGTAAAGCAGGCACACACACCAGGGAAAACCAGGGTCGTCAACCTGCTTGCACAGGGAATTAATTGCCAGTGACCCTGGCAGCATGTGCAGCCTGGCCATCCGCTTGGTCTCCTCTGTGCGTTGCCCCCCCTCCCTCCACCACGGGCCAGTCTCCTCCAAGCCGGTACTTTCCCAGGCCACGGGGAGAAGCTGCGGAGGATAATAGGCAGTAGCAGCTGCTACCAGACACGAGTGGTGAGGCAGCGGGGTTTGGGAGGAATTTAAAAAATAAATACAGTTAGCTTTTTAGGTCTCGTCCTTTTCCATTGCGAAGCAATGGTAAATGGGGGAGAATTCATGTGCTCCATCGGATAGTCAAACCACCACTTTTGTCCGTGGCGTTTTCTTCGAGTGCACGTACAGGCACGCGCATTTGGCCCATACACTTTCATGGCCATCTGTTCCTGTTCCTAATGGCCCTCCCCCAGCACAGAGCGCGCATCGCTGCCGCACAGCACATCAAAGGGCTTCGCCCAGCGTGTGCTGTGCGGCTTCTCCTCCCCTAATTATGTGGCCGGCCGTACTTGTGTTTCCTGGCCGCTTCCCGGCCGCTCTTGTATTTAATTAGCAGCTTCTTTTGTAAAGCATCTACACTCCCACCCGTTCATCTCCCTCCTTCCCCTGTGGCCGGCCGGTGGCTGCTGGACACTGCGCTTCATGTTTGTTAGGGTATACTTTACAGATTACTTTACTTTACAGATGCCTCGCACACCACATCACCACATCAAATGCTTCTTCTCCCCCTCACTCACTCCTCATCCCCATATGCTCGCTCCTTCCCTCCCACTCTTTGAAATTGCTTTGCCGCCCCATGCCGTGCCTCTCACGCGCACAACACGCCATGCCCGCTTTCACTTTCTCCTCCCCCCGCTCTCCACAGCAATGCTAAGAGCTTGTTTTCATTGGGGCTCTTTTCTTAAAGTGCGAACAAAGAGACATTGTCGTGACAGTCCATACCGGTAGCTGCAGTGCGGCAAAAAGCATGTTTGCTTTCCTTTTAATATGAATGTTTTTATTGTTTGGGTCACTCGGTTCTCCCTCGTTCCCACTCCTAAAATCCCATGGCGAAATCTGTTGTCTGATCAACATTTGTATTTCTACAGTACTCGGTGACTAGTTGGACTCACACGTTTTGCGTGTAGAGGAGTCTGTTGTAAGTAATCTATGCATCAACTTTTAACACGTGTTCACAGAAGTTGCACTGTTTGTCAAGTGACTTAACAGCACTGCTGCCTTTTACACCAATATTTTTCATTCGTGAGATGGTAGCTTTGCTTCATTTGTTGAACATACTAGTGAATAACTTCATTGTGCGATTGCCTCTTCATTGATTCACTTAGGTCAAGGCCATGCTGTTTATGGGCACACAGGCGCACTGTCCTTTCCAGCATAACATCACGTTTGAAAACATTTCCTCTTAGCAGACGGAATGCTGCATCTGTTAAACCGTAGGAGTACCGCCTATTACTTTTTAAGTCACTGATGGTTACCAGAAGACCCATAGGAGGTGAACATGTCTCTTCCTGTAGGCACTGTTTAGTGTTCCTTAATAATTACTGGATATTTCCTGTTTTATTGATGAACATTCACAAATATTTCTATCCGAGAAGGCTGCAAAAAAATGCGAGAGGACTGCATCATTTGAGTTGACACCACTTTGGGTGGTGAAGATATTTGTAGATTGTGGATGGAGATGCATACAGCGAATGATATAACAAGCATTGGAAATGCAATAGGTCTCGCAATTACGCGAGTCTGAACTATTAGCATTGTAAATGATAATGCCCTTTATTTTTGCGTTCTGGTTTTTAGAGCATAAATAAAAGGCTTTGTCATTTACAAGGCCTATAGCTTAAATTTGCGTTAAAACGAGACCTATTGCATTGCAAATGCTTGTTTCTTTTTGCCAGCCGGTGCCTCTCCTCTGTCGTCTTCAGTTTCCTTCTTCCATCAATCCCGGCAGCCGGAAGCACACGGCACCCAACCTCCCCACAGCCAATCACAACGCTATTAAGCTTTGTGATTGGTCTGAGCCACGTGGATCGGTGCTCAGATGGGGACTGGGAGGGTTTGCATGTTCATTACCAGGCTGTGTAATGAAGCCTGGCGAGTAAGATGTAGAGTGCACATGACTGTTTGGCCAGTCCGATAGGGCCGGTCAAGCAGTCATGCTCACTTACTTAAGGAGTGAAAACCACTCCTTCCCTGCTCTGCTCAGCCCCGCCCGAGGTGTACTGAAGACAATAGGAAAAATACAGTGACAATAACGGTACATTATCGTATTTTCTTTTCTTTTGAGCAGTGGGGTGACGCTCCATTATTAATGGGGCGTGTCCTCAGGACCCCAAATAGCCTGGACACCGTAGCAGCGACTCAGTGAGGCAATCTGTAAAACTGTGTGCTCCTCCTGCCCCATCCAATCATTCAGAGCCCCCGCGCTCACCTCAAAGACTCTGCAGGCAGGGGGCCGTCGCATCAGGCCCTTTCTCATGCCCTAAGGACTCCGATGCCGTCCACGGCCCTCAGTTTGCCATTGCCGCCACCAAAAGAGGACACCGGCATATCGGCTGGTGCACTTCTGCCGTCTTCAGATCGGTGCAGGTCAGCGACTACGACCAGGGCCCAGGAGGAACGGCCAACGCACCTCTGGGACGCCAGCAGCTGCTGCGATGTCCATGCCCGCTGAATCCAGGCCGAATCCAAATCAGCTAACTCGGCCATTCCCAATCAGCGATCTGAGCTCCCTGGGGGCACCACAACGAGTACAATGCCCCCCTATCGCGCAGTGTCTGGTGGTTGGCCAACAGCAAGGATGGTGACGGAGTTTCTACCGAGGAGCCAGGAGCTCATGGAGGGACTGCTGCCATCTTGGCCTCTTTGCCAGGCCCCTAAGGCGGTCTCCTTTTTACAGCACCGATAAGGCCTACAGTGAATTTCACACTCCATTTGATACCTTCCTTAGAAATGTTATAATCCCGTTAACCACAGGGACAATATCTATTTAACATTTAATGTCCTTGGATAGGGGGGACAAAATTATGATCATACGGAACTCTGTTTCTAGGCTGTGCTATTTATATCCGTGTTTTCTTCGACGTCTCGGTGAATGTTAGTTGTTGAAAATGATCACCTTGGAGCTAGGTGGTCATTTACTAAGTGCAAGTTTCAGAAGGCGAGCAGCCCTCCATCGTAGTTACCTACAGTGTAATGGACCAGAAGACAGTACTGGTGACACCATTGCTAGCCGACTCACACTCCATCCCCATAACACTGTGTGCGATACACATGGCACTAACATAATTCTCCAAATAAGTGAGTTTTGATTTTATTTCTGCGTGATGGATATGTTTTTGGATTTGCGTAATTCTGGGGGTTCTAGGGAGTAGTTCGCAGATGGTCTGTGGTAAAAGGAGGGCATGTCATGCTCTTAAAATCTCAGTGCTCCCTCTACATGGTTTTAGAATTTTTTGATTGCATATGCAAGTATGAAACATTAAGCGTTTTCAGTATTAAATTACCATTTTGTTCCCTTACCTTTCAGATTGCTGCCAAGGTGTCGGCTCCTCTTGCCAAAGTGGATGAAATAGTTATACTTAGCGGAGAGAACAGCAAAGTTACCTCTGAAGTGAACCGTTTGCTAGCTGAGCTCCCGGCCTCCGTGCAGGCGTTGACTGGTATCGATCTATCCAAGGTGAGTCCTGCTGCAGCATACTCGAATTAGACTAAATCATGAGATCATAGACAAACATGTTCCACACCTCACATCACGTTTTTACCACTTGTAGAGTTGTTTTGTCCCAAAATTAAGAAGCAGTTTTTAGTTCCCCCTTCTCTGCACACTTCCCAACCAGAAGTACTGCATGCATATTTTTATATGAGTTGAATTTCTTTGCATAGTTGTGGTGTACATTATTTTGAGGATGAAGTCGGATGACAAACCCATTTTTCTGTTCATTGTTATTGAGAATATCAGTCAGTCAGTAGTTGTGTAGCACGCTCATGAACCCGGGGGGTATCCAGACGCTGGATTAGAGAGGATTCTTGGATTGCAATGGATAAAAATATTTTGCAGGTTTTCTTACTAGAAACCTAGAACGACATAACCTGGCCATTTTCAGTTTGAGCCTGGGCAGCGCATGCGCTCCTCTGCAAGGCATGCTGAATTGAGGTAGGGACTTAGCTCTGCCCACTCTCTGCCACATTTTTCATTGGCTTGGGTCATTGTCCTCGGTAAACTGTGGCTGTTCATTGGTCAAAAGGCTTAGTAGTCCCTCCTTAGTACCACCTTGTCTCATTTTGTAACCTCTCATGGGGACACCCCCTGTTACGTGTGTCCCCTGTTACGGGTGTTGCTGCTCAGTAGGCTTTAATTACAGCCTCGGAGCACTATTTTCTCAAATAGTTGACACGCTCTCTTAACTTTTTTTAGCACGCATTTGCAATGCAATAGGCCTTGCATTTGCGAGAGTTCAAGCTATTGGCATTGTAAATGGCAATACCTTTTATTTATCAGTTTTAAAATCAACATCTAAATAAAAAGGCAGCGTCATTTACAATGCCAATAGCTCAAACTCTCTTAAATGCGACCCCTTTTGCATTACAAATGCTTGTTTGGAAAATACCCCCACTCAGAGTCTGATTGGGATCACAATTTGGCCCGGGCACTGACGAAAAAAGTGGCCCGCATTTAAGGGGCGTGGCTGACATTTAAGGGGCGTGGCCCACATTCAAGGGGCGTGCCCTTTCATGAAACACCATTTGGTTACTCTTTGATGTCTAATTTGTAGAGAAATATTTAGTAAATTAAGCCCAGAATCACAGGTTGTTGAGCAGGCGCTGGGACTCAAACTTGAATCCCCATCTCTGCAACTCTGGCGTCAGGCCACATATGCTATGCACAGACCAGAGACATTTTAAGGCATGGGCAATGTGGGCTCTGGCCCAGGGCCCCAGCCTTTCAGAGAGCCCCCTAATAGAGCCAGCTCTGTTATGCAGAGAATCTTGCCCTAATGACAATGCATACTCCTTAAACAGATTGTTTTAAATACAATTTTTTAAAAATTTATTTTAATATGGGTGATGAGTAAGAACCTATCACAGAGATTTATCAGAAAAATGGGTTTACGTTTCATGCAACATCCATAAAAAAAAGTATTTGAGATCAAACAGGCCATCACACATGATAAATGGGAGGATGTCACTGTGATTATTTTCAGTAATTTTAGTGAACTGGTACTGTGTTGTCATATTGAAAACACACGTCAATGCCCTTGAATATTAGATATCAATACATTAAGAATTTGGACAAGTATGGTAGCGCACTGTCCAGTGACCAGCTGAAAGAGGGCATCAAAGAGCTGAAATTGGATCATAAATTCAAATCTTTTCTGAACAGGGGCCCCAAAAATATGTTTGGCCCAGGGCCCTCAAAATCCTTAAGATGTCCCTGGCACCGACAAGGAATGCAAGTGGGAGGATACTGTTCTTGCCCAGGACACAGGACCAAGGTGACAATGGCCTACATGCTGAGCAACTAAAAAACAGCAAGGCCCCTTTCTGTCACAAAATTATTCCAGCCCTCCAGCGAAGGAGCACCTAATAAGCAGGAAGCCCCTGCTGTTATTAACATTCTCAGCCCACCCCAGACCTTCAGCTCAGGAGCACATGAACAGCAGTGAGGCCCCTGCAATTAGTAAATTAATCAGCCCTCCCCAGCACTCCAGGCCTCAGGGCAATGTCCGGGCAGGGGAGCACAAAACACAGCTGCCTGGTCATCCACATTTGCCAGGGGGAGGCTGAGGTGAAGATGGTGCAAGTTCCAAAGATCACCTGGCTCCCACAGGGAGACCCATTCTTCCTGAATGCCCTGAATGTGAAGGGCTGTGGGCGAGGTGTAAAAACTGACACTGTTTCTGGGCTGCGTGGCCCCAGGGGGGGCCGAGGTGAAAATAGCTCAAAGGCCTGATCAACACCTGGCTCTCAGGGAGGCCAATTTTTGCAAACAATCACATATCCCCAGCCCACCCTCAGGATGATTGCTTTGCAGGGCAGGGGGTGAAGAAGAGGCCACAGTGGATAATCGCTGTAGGGACGCACAGTGAAGCTGCATTCATTTCTCTGTCTCTGTGCCGTCTGTGGGACGTTTTTTTCCTCCCCTTTCCTAGTCCACAGTGAGCACACTCTGTGGACTGGGAAAGGGGAGAAAAAAACGGCCCACAGAGGGCACGGAGACTTCGGCCCATGCCCGAATGCCCGCAGTGCCAATCCGCCCCTGCCCCCACTACCCAAATTGTTTCGTTTTTATGGTCTGGCTTGGCAGCTCTCAGACCATTGTGTGCGCCATTAGAGAGGGGCCTGGGCGTCTCCGCCCACATGGTAGGAGCTATGAGTGCATGTTTTGATTGGACAGAAGTTGTGTACTTCCACAATTAAAATGCGTTCCCTCCTATCCTTGTGTTTATTTATCCAGCTGCCTCAGGTTGAACTTTCAGATGCACGCACACACGCAATTCTATTAAAGTGTCTTAGATAACTACATAATATATGGTGTTTTTCTCTGGTTGCAGCACAGTTGGGAGGGGGGCATGGATTGTTAGGTCTGTCTTGAGAGTGCAGTGCATTTATAAACCACACCTAGCGGCCTGTCTATTACTTCTCTTCCATGGGCATGCTTTCAACAAAATCGTCAACTACGCAGTCTAATTCTTGTCTCCTTTTCCTGCAGATCCCCCTGCTTCAGAGAGCCAATGGCGTCTAGTCGTGAGAACAAAATCCTGTGCATCTCGTGATGACCTGTTACCCTTCTGCACTCTTACATCAACGGCCTTTAAACACTTGGGAGCTTCTTGTTTTATAGCAGACGGACACTTTGGATTTTTTAAATTCTCTGGTGCCTTATTTTGTAGGACCAGAAGCAAGGCGTTTGTCATTGCAGTTTTATTTTGTGTGTTTATCCATTTTTCGGTTGTGATTTGTATATATGTTATCAACGGCATTAGTGGTTTTTCTTCACCCAACAAAAAACAATCTTCTATATTGACATTTCAGCCGTGGTCTGTTTCTCGTTTGGTATTGTCTTGACAAGTCGGTGCCTTTGGGTCATCTGCCATCTGGTGGCTGCATTTACAGTTGAGAGACTGGGACTGCTCGGCTAGCTTCGTTCTATATGCGTGCAGGATGTCATACGCTCGCAGGAAAATGTAGCAGCGAGCTAACAAAATGACGTGTTCCATTTTACATCCGCATTAGGCAGTTTATTAACCCTAATAAGCAGATTTCCATTCTGTCCTTTGTTACCAAAATAGAATGCGCGTCCGTGCTAATGACCACAAAAGTGAAAATGTTGTCGAACAAAAAAATAGGGGTTTTTACATTGAGTGTAAATTATGCAGTTATCGAACAGTTATTTTGTGCACACGCATATAAAACAAATGCAAACCTCCCCTTTGTAGCCAAGTGCGGAAATATTGCAATGTCTAAACAGGGAGCCTGTTGCAAGGTCTGGTTCAGCTGGTAAATACGTGTTGTGTGCTTAACAAAGCATTCACTAAACGTAGTTTTAATTTTCTTTGATGGTGACTGTGTTGTTCTGCCCTTGTGTGCCAGTTTCTTTCCAGAACATACTCGCGACAGCAAGTGGTGTGGGTTGTAATGGTTGTCCTGCACCATCACAGGACTGTTTTTTCTTCCTGGGAAGCATGTCCTCTCTTAATTACAATGTGTGTGAAATTTAGTTTTCGTGGTCTTGTCATCTGGCAAAAAAGTTCAGAAACACTTCCAAGACAGAACATATCCCACTGCTGCATGAAACATGCCTCTCCAAGATGGCACGTCTTAAGTCTCCTGGCTGAAGACAGTGTTGCTGCTTGAAACATGTAGAAGCAAAAAATGGATATGACTGGAGTTTTGCATTCCTTTATCTCTGCTGAATTCAACCAACTACCCATAGGCATTTCATTGAATCAGTTCATCATTTAATGAATTTGGAGTATCAAAGCTGGAGCGTAGTTTTTCATTTCAGAGAAAGGGCCCGGAATGTGGATCCAGGCAGGCGTGCTTCTGAATGAGACAAGCCTACTCTGCCTTTTTTACCGAAGGCGAGGGCAGTTCTATTTATCTTTTCAAATTATCCTGCGCAGCTGAGAAGTATAAGCCTTTAGGTTATACTTTAGCTTCTGGAGCAGCCAACTTTCTCCCACACTTAACTGCCTCTTAGATGGTAAATAGTTCAGGTGCATACTCCTTTAAATGTCCGAGCAAGGGTTAATGACTTGGTTTTTTGCAGTAATACACTCAAACTAATCGTTTCCTCCAAAAGTAGACGTTGGATCATGAGGATAGAAGACCCGTGTTGGTGCAATGTTAGCGGGAGTTCCTCCTCATGATTAGTGCTTATCGTAGCTCTGAGTGAGTGGCCTTGTTTTTGCAGTCTTTGCGTCGGGTCAGGAGCTCTGCAGCATTAAGTGGTGGACGCTTGCCCCACTGCCTCATCCCTTTGGGAAATCTAAATGCAAGAAGCAAGCGTGCCACCACAGGAACCAAAGCTTGTTGCATCTTGCTCTAAAGTGCCTTCTGTTTGTCCGATTGTGTTGTCTGTCACCAGACCTAGACAAAACAGTTGGAGGGGGGGGGGTTGTGGTATCTAATCATACTTTTCAACCTGCAGTTTGTTGTTAATACCTGACACAGTGTTTAGTAGGTAGCTGTCTGTCCCTATTGTTTCGTCAGTTCTCACCGGCAGTTTGGGTGATGAGTGCATATTAGTGGTTGAGAGGAGAATAGATTTTCCCATGTCCTCTTTCTTGCTGGTCTTTCATGCGGATGGTATATATCCATATGTGGGGGGAGCTCCCTTGCAAAGCCAAAGCTGAAAGACAGCTTCTAGAGTAAACTATGTGGTAAACAATCTGACTGTGCTCTTTCTGGTGGTATTTCATTTGAGATTTTTTTTTTTTTAAAAGGCCTTTTAAACTTTCTATTCAAAGGTACCATAATTTGCAATCATGGAAAAACACAATTTGCAAAGAAACATCCTTTAATCCTAGGGACTCCATCCACTATACAACATGGCGTGACATTTTGCCAATTTTAAAAGCTGTGTTTTTTAGGTGTCGTCCACGAGATTTTTTTTTTTTAAATCATTGAAGATGAAATTCAAATCCACTGCCAGACAGCAAATAAATAGTTTGCTCTCCACCTTCAGTGCTTCTATTAAGAGCCATTTTCTGTCTTCGTATAGAGTCCAATCGGATCAGTGTAAACACATCCTCGCCCTAAAGTGTGAGTATGTGAAAATACACACACAAATCTGGCCTGATAAAAGTTTATTCCTAAAGTTGAAAAGCGCCATTGTTGATGTGTATATACTGATGTATGCATCCTACCCTTAATGTCCTACCTTTGTAGAGACTAGCATGTTTCTTAATGTCAAAACATGTATTGAACATACACTCATGTATGCCAATAATTAACTCTAATATTTGGGTTTTAAATAATGATGCTGGATTTTGAATTGCTAATAGTAATGCTATTCTGTTTCACCTGGTATAATGGCATTCCTCATAGCAATAGATAGGTCTCTACCAGGTGTCTTTGATATGTACCTCACACTAAATTATGCTTGTGACTAGCTACAGCACATTGGTTACATTGAGAAAACCTGATGTGTGTGCCTGCTTCATGTCTTGCATTGATGAATATAGCTATTGAAGATGCTTGTGGTCTGAGACCTGATCAGACAGACGATAGGTGGAAAAAAATAATCAGAAAACGGTTGGCTAGTCACACACACAGACCGCATAATAACAAGTCTCAGAACACATGTTCTGTAATGGGAATCGTTCCAAAAGAATTGCTCACCAGATGGAGAAACAAAGGTTAACATATCTGAAAAAGGTAAATACTTGGACCAGTTATCGAAATGTTATGCCGACAAACATATGTCAATGTGAATTTTCTTAAAGCTGTGACGAGGATTCTGCGACATTGAGGTCCCAAAAAGGTGTAGTGTCTTGGTTTAGAGATCCTTGCCCGGAGTTCTTTTTTTCTGTCATCTTATGTTTTTGAAAGCCTTGTAAATGTTAGTCTTTGCAAGTTCCACTTTCACGAGAAGCTCTTCATAGGAAATAGGCTTCTCAGGGAACTGTTTGCATCAAACACTCATGCAATGTTACTTGACAGATTTTCATCCACTTAGCAAATTGTTCCTTTTTGTTGTCACAGATAATATACATATATTTTAAGAATATTATTAGTTTCAATTTTGAATCAAGTAAATGATTTTCAGATTACTGCTATATTTCAAGTTTATCAATGTGTATTTTCATGTTCAGAACATTAGTATTTTAATAGTACTTTTAGCCATTTGACTGCTAACCTTATGTCTGCCAGTTCATAATGTATATTATCAATGAATTGGTCAGTATTGTAAAGCTGTCAAAAGGCCCTATGTTACGCGTGACTGTTTTACTCATTCCTGTTTCTTTTACCATTTTTAAAAAAAACAGTTAGCTGAAGGGTGAGATGAGGCATCATGCTTGCTGTGCTCTCTTCCCAACCATGGCACTTAAGATAAAAAAGAAAGATGACCGCTATTCTGAAATACATGGTATCACAACTCTGTGCCCTTACAAATAAAGGAGATCATTTTAAATGTAAGGGGACTGCAAGCATTTGAAACTTGTCAACAGGAGCAGTTTGGGATGCTTTGATTAATATTTGCAATAATGGTACATCAAATAAATCTCAGTGAGATTCATCTACATAGTCCTTGGATTTCCTGAGTATCTGACGGTGTTTGAACATCCAGTGCTTACCATGATGGGCTCCTGTCCTATGTTTTCATTACTGCACCTCTAGAATTTAATCAATGCAACTAATATTTAGAAATCATTGAAGCCATGAAGAAAGATAAGCTAATTGGGGTTGCTGAGAGAGCAAAGAAAGTGCAGCTAAATTTGTACATCTGACATAATTATTTTATGTAAAATAAAAAGCATAGTTTTATTTAGGAACCACTCATTGGGTTTTCGAGAGGAGGTTGTGAAAATAATTTAACTGAATAAGTTTAGAATATTGGGGATATGATAAAGGGTAGATGAAGAATAAGTTTGGTATGCAATTGAAAGTTATTTGGCTCATGCCAACAGCTGTATTGCGAGCAATTCATATTGAGAGTTTTGGGTGCATGCATCTCGAAGATCTCCTGCATTGTTACTCTGTTCAGTGGGGCAATGTCTTGAGGTAATTTTACAACCTAGTAATTGCAACACCTAGTGCTGTATACTTTACGATCAATGTCTGACACTGCTTCCTCCACCCAACCAATTTCTAGCATATTAATGGAGAATAATTATAAGATGGGTTCTGTATCACCTACGACAAATTCATTATGTATAGATTAAAGGATTTGCATCACCTTTTATGGCACTGCTCTTCCCCACCCAAATTTCTGAAAATCCCACTAGCAACCGTATTATCAAAGCTCATTTCGTTTTTATTTAGGGAGAACGTGCTCAAACTGCATGTTGGGTATAATGCATTGTTACAATAGCCATGTTAGCAAAATTACAAAAATCGGTATTCAGTATTCATTCCACATAAAAAACATTGGTTTGATATTCTATCAAATCACTGTCTTTCTTATGTATATTGTGTAGACACATCTTTGAAATCAAACCTTAGCGTTGGACTATTGATCAAGTGCATACTTAGAACCCAAATTGAGGAGCTTGGATGTTTTAGAACGTAATGTACTTGGGATTTTAGAACACAAGGAGTTGCAGAGTTAAAAAGGATATTTTTTAGTTGTAATGAATATTGAATAAAGTTTCTTGTAATTTAGCTAACAAGAATATTGTTACTTTGTAATGTATCCAGTATATTTCAGCAAGTTCTCCCTCTCCCCCCAAAAAAGAGCTTTTACAAGTTGATGCTGTTGTTATAGTGACAGTAAACTCAACCCCGAGCACATCAACCTGTCCTTGTCCTTGTTGGAAGGGAGTGTGGCAATGTTACTGAGTGGCAAATCCCCATTCTGGCAAATTTATTTTAGTGACTTCATTCACCAAGAGCTTGCTTGTAGCTATTAAACTGTTGTGCTCGGGTTAGCGCTATTTCA
Organism: Lissotriton helveticus; assembly: GCF_964261635.1. Taxonomy (NCBI): domain Eukaryota; kingdom Metazoa; phylum Chordata; class Amphibia; order Caudata; family Salamandridae; genus Lissotriton; species Lissotriton helveticus. The sequence continues at coordinate 368,486,627 of NC_136061.1, forward strand.
CAGATTGGTACTTACCCTCATTTATTTTTGCACTTACTTGCATCACTTATGTTTTGAATGAGACACTATCAATATTCTCTTTGACTGCTTGATTCTGAGACTTCACTGCCTGCATTTAATATTAAGCCGTGGAACTCGCTGTCAACAAGCCTTCTGATAACCTCAGTGCGTGCTTCTGAAGGATATCTCCAAGTGCCTGGACATCCACATTGAACTGAACAGGTAGCGGCAATGATTCTATACACTAATTCGAGAGTGGTAAGGTAGAGAAGAGGAATCAAAAAACAGTTTTAGGGGAAACATCAAATCTAAACGTTGGCAGGCCTGCCACTAATTTACTCTGCTTTTTTTCACTTTTCCAATAGCTGCTGTCAGTGCTCCATTGGTGATCAATCCTCCTTTTTCCAAAAAAAACAGTGGTTAGGGCACTTTGGTTTTATCGTGTGCCCTCAGTTTTCTTGTCCTAGCAAGAAAAACCTTCCTGAGGCAAGTTTTTTTTTTTTACTATTAGCCTGCAAAAATACAAAAAGGTGGTTTGAAAAAACATACATGTCTAGACCTGGTTATTGTGCTTGGCCAAACAAAAGATTTGGAGATATTGACAGTGGTTGTCAAGAAGCGGATGTAGTCAAGTCCCTGTGTAAAGTCGCCCTCCTCAGTCATAAATTGAGGTCAGAAAGTGAAGAAAGTTACATGGTTCCTAGAATAATATCTGTGATGTCAAGCAGGCATGGGTTAGAGAGTAAGTAGTAGGAAAATTTCGGCAATGATCAGGTCTATCAGTCACTAGTTTGAAATGAATTGTGTACATTATATGAAGACATTGTTTTATAAATTAAAATGATTGAGAACTCACCCTTTATTATGACTGTTATAGTTCATTACTTGTATCTGCATGTGAAGTATGCATGTGCTGTAACACATCTGATCCTAGACGCAGGTCAGGCTCTGACTGCCATATTGTAATGTTTTACCTATGTATAATAAATCCCCATGTTATTGACTGTCTGTGACTCTTAAGTATACCTACATTCTTTAATTTCTAAATGTCTTCTGATGTATTCAGTTCACCCTAATGACGTGGTTGAAATCTCCTATAATGAAAACATGTGACTTAAGTTCTCCCAACAATAGTACAAAACCTTGAATATCGCTAAACAGGCACTAGATCCTGGATCACTTTTTTCAGAAAAAAAATATTAATCCTAAAATATTTAAAATGAGTTTATTCACACAGCTATGTAAAAACGTTGAAGTAAATGTTTTTTCATGACAACCAAAAACTGTTTAAACTAATCAGGGCTGATTTTTAAGTATTTCACTGTGTTGTGTGTTTTGAAGATTAGTCATAAAGCGCAGACATTGGCGTCTTGTCCTGATTGATAAGGCAGGTGCTGGTGTTGTTGATTAGCAGATATGTGATAAGGTCACAAGAGATCCTGGGAATAAATGACCTATAGAGACTGAAGTTTGTCCATATAAGGGTTTATGTGTTTGATACTGTGAAATTACATCAGTTCATTTCTTTCTGCGCCTGCAGGGCAGATCAGGAGAGCTACCGCGGTTATTTTATTTATTTTTTTTTTTTTTTTTTTTGTCAAATCTTTTTATTTCATCCCCATAACAGGGGGTTGCAGTGAAGTGATTTGTACACAGCGTTAAGCCTACAACCCAACAGGGCTGGCCGCGTCACACCATGAAAAAATGTAGAACCGTTGCCAGTACTCAAGCTCAAGGTTATACACAGCGCTTTACCTACAACCCATAAGGGCCGGTCGCGTCATATTCAGTCAACAGAGCCTGTGTAATCACTGCACAAGATAGCCCAATCCTCGGAACATCTGGAACCATTAAACCCAGAGGGTTAGAACTATAGGACCAAGATGGTCAAAACTTCAGTAGAACGACAAAAAAGGGGACAGCAAGGTAGAGAAGACAGTAGGAGTAGAGGAAGAGTGGAGACTAAGGGAGAGAAGAGCCACTGGATGCCAAGAGTGGGGGTTAAAAGGGGGGATGAAGGGGCACTGTGTCAGTCGTCAGGGCAGTCGACGTCATTGCTAATGCGCAAAGCCTCACACACCCAAACCTCATGCCAGTAATCTACCGGGGTCAGGGGGAACTACAGCATTCTCCACTAATCGTAGCACCCGGAGCTTAGGGGGCATGTGACGCGCATGTTCTGTGGTGCATAGATATATATATATATATATATATATATTTTTTTTTTTTTTTGGTGTAAGATGTTTATTGCACTTTCCATAGCAAACCAAATACATTCAAGGCGCCTACAACCGCAAAGGGCCGGCTACAGGTACACACAGCAAACAAAAATGTCGTTAGGTTTACACAGCCCATCAGCCGACATCCAGCGGACCGGCGGCGTCCCGTTTGCTGATCCCAGATATGTCGGTCAGTGCTATACTCGCTTACTAGCATAACGTTGTTCTTACGTTTTCTTATATTCTGTTTAAAGTAAACTAAACATAACAATACATTACTCAACTTGTATGTGTCCTCTAGCTACAAGTGCTCTGCATCACAGCATCCTCCCTCCTCCCTCCTCAGTACCATCATATCATACATTTTCTACCTTATGTCTTTATTCGTAGACTGAAACTTTAGCCTTTGTCCGAATCTGTCGTGCCATGTTCAAGCAAATAGGCACGTAAAAACTCCCAATAGTCTTCGGGCCTGGACCCGATCGGTAACTCTTCCTCATATGTGTTGAGTGTGTCCCGACAATATGTCATATCTTCCAGCCAATGCTTTACCTTCGGGCCCCTCCTGCTATTCCAGTGGAGTGATACCCTTCTTTTGGCCAATAATAGTGCCACAGCACAGAATTTACGTTTCAAAGCCCTTAGTTGCGGAACAATACCCAACAGACAGACCTTCGCCTCACACGACACTGAAACTCCAAGCATTTCATTCAGAACTTGCATGACCCGTTCCCAGTATCCCGCCACTTTACGACAGTGCCATGCTAGATGCATGAAATCCGCATCCTCCTGACCACATCGGCAACATTGTGAGTCCTCCCTCAAGCCGTATCTGTGTAGTCGCTGTGGCGTGTAATATACTTGGTGTATGTACTTGTAGTGAATGATTTTCAAGTTTCCGTTAGGCGTCAGCATGCTAGTAAGCATACAAGAGGTAGCCCATTCGTCATCTGTTAGAGGTGCCTCCAAACCAGCACTCCATTTGTCCTTAGCTTTGTTCGTATTACCACCCACCGCATCCTGTATGCTTGCGTACAGTTTGGATACCAAGTGAGAAGCTGCGGGCGTAGTGAGGAGTAGTTGTAATGGATCAAGTGTTTTTGGCTCTTCTGGGTGTGTAGGATAGTGTTCCTGCAGTGCCCTCTGTAACCTGTAGTAGTTAAAACTGAACAGTGGGGATGGGTTGCTGATGTATTGTAGCTTGTCCAGGTTTTGAAATCTACCCTCCACATACACGTCGCCCAGTGTGTCTATACCAGCCCGTTTCAACAGATCCATGCCGACCTGCTCCTGTGTCACCGAAATGGCTGGGTGATGTGCCAGTGGAAGTGCAGGTGCATAGAGTGGTAGACTGTCTGCTGCCTTTCCCATCAATCTCCACGCCTCCGTGGTAGTGTTAACCGGATTAATATCCTGGTCGTGTAACCTAGGGCGTTTATGTGGCAATATGTTAGCCAGTGGGATCGGGTCAGCGTCACCCGCTTCCACAGCCACATGGGTCAGAAAGGGTATGTCGTGGTACCAGTAGTGCGCGAATTGCGCCTGTGCACATAAATAGTAAAGATAGAAGTCTGGAACCTTGAAGCCCCCCTTAGCATATGGCAGTGTCATGGTGCGCAGTTCCATCCTCGCCTGTTTTCCTGCCCAAAGCAAAGTGAGTACCAGCGTATTAATATTTCGGAACACTGCAGCTGGAGGTTTTATTGGGATATTGTTGAATAAATATAGGAACTTGGGCAATAGTACCATTTTGATGATCGCGGCCCTGTCTGCCAGGGATAGAGGAAGTCTATTCCATCTTTTAATTTTATCTTCAAGGGACGCTATGGCTCTTCCGTAATTAGTCCTGATAACCAATTCAGGATCCCTATGGAACCATATTCCTAAATATTTCGTTGGTTCATCGTGCCATTCTAGCGGGTAGTCTAAGCGTGTCGGGCGCGTGCTGTCCGTCAGTGACAAGACAAGGGATTTATCCCAGTTGATCTGCAATCCAGATTGCTGACCGAATTTTATGTATTCCCTTAAAAGCGGATTTAAGTGTTGTTCTGGATTCTTTACATACAACACCATGTCATCTGCATAGAGCGAGATGTGGATGGGGCGTGTAGGCATTTGTAGCGCTGAGTAATGATGGTGTTGCCGGATCTTACAAGCTAGCGGCTCTAAAATTAACGCGAATAACATCGGTGAGAGTGGGCAACCCTGCCTGGTGCCCCTGCTAATCTGAATGGGTTCCGAAATATACCTGTTCACTCTAATTCGTGCCGTTAAGTTTGTGTACAACATCGATATCCATCCTAGAAAGATAGGGGGAAATCCCATGCGCACCAGTACTGCCTGAATGAAGGACCATCCAATAGTATCGAATGCCTTAGCAGCGTCAAGCAGCACTGCCACAGCCTTCGTCTCAGGAGCTAGATAATGTGCCAATGCAAACAATGTGCGGGTGTTATGTGTGGTGGCCCTATCAGGGATGAATCCGGATTGATCAGGTCTTATTAATAGGGGCATAAGCGGTTTCAGTCTATCAGCCAGCAAACTGGCTATGATTTTTGTGTCTACATTCAATAGTGACAGGGGGCGATATGAATCACACTTGTCTTCCTCCTTGCCCGGCTTTAAGAGCGTAACTAGCAATGCCTCCCTCAGAGACGCTGGCATCGTCTGGGCCTCATGTGCTGCCCCATAGAGCCTCACCAGGTGTGGGGCGAGCAAGTCTGCATACATTTTGTAAAATTCCGTCACGTAGCCATCTGGCCCCGGCGCCTTGTTATTGGGCAACCGCCTAATGGTATCTGTGACTTCTTCCACTGTTACAGGGCGCGCTAAGTATTCACTATGCCCATCTGCTAGCCATGCCATCTCCACATCCTCCATATACTTTAGCAAGTCTGCCTGCGAGGGTGACGGGCGCGCCTAGTAAAGCGTGCCATATGTAGTCATAAATTCCTTCATTATCCCCTCGATATCCTTAATCACCTCTCCTGTCGGAGTGCAAATGGATGTTATATTTTGTGGCGTTTTTCCTGAGCATATTTTTTCAGCCAGCGCTCTGCCCGGCCTTTCCCCCTCTCCATATCTCCGAGCAGTCGCTCGCTTAGAGACATATTGAAGTTCGTCTAATGCAAATTTTCTATGCTCCATCAACAGAACCTGAATTTCCCCTAATACTTTGGTGTTCCCTGTCTGCGTGTATGTCTGTTCCAGTGCTTGTACGGCCTTTTCTCGTGAGTGCAGTTGGTGTCGTATATCCCTAAGGATGCCTGAAGTTGTACTGATACACACTCCCCTAATTGTGGCCTTAAAAGCTTCCCAAAGCAAGCCCGGATCTTCAGTTGTCGGGCCGTTTAGATCAAAATAATCAACTATTGCTGTATGTATTGTGGTGACGTACAGGGGGTCTTTCAACGCAGCTGCATTGAAACGCCAGGTGAAGGGTGGTGGCTCATATTGTGGGATATCAACTTCCAGCATCACTGGATTGTGATCAGATAGTGTTCGCGGTAAGTGTTTGATACATGCAACCCAATTTAGTACCTCTTGCGTACCCAGCCAGTAGTCCAGCCTGGACCAACTATTGTTCGCCGCGTTAATGTGTGTCGCTGCTGTCACCCCTGGGTTACCAACCCTCCACAAATCCACCATCTGCAAGTCCTCCATGGTATCTTGTAGCATTGTTCTTGCATTCCCATGGTGTTCCAACGTGTGTGTCGCCCTGTCTAGAGTGTCCTGCAGTGTCACGTTAAAATCGCCTCCCCATATTACATGAGCCATCTGTTGGTCAGCAATGGTGTGCCATAACCTCCTGAAAAACCCCGGGTCATCTACGTTAGGGCCATACGTATTCACCAACAGTATCTTCCGTCTTCTCACCGTACCTGCCACCATAACGCTCCTCCCCTCTGTATCTCTGTGTATATTCGTTATCTCGAAGTTCGTTCCCTTCTTTATTAAAATGCTCACCCCTCTGGAGTAAGATGAGTAATTCGAGCTGGTCACAGATTCAGCCCATTTAGTACCCAGTGTGGGAGAGCCGTCTTGTGCCAAGTGCGTTTCCTGTAGGAAAACTATGCTAATATGTAATCGGTCCAAATAAGCAAACATCTGCCTGATCTTTTTCGGGTTACCTAGGCCCCGGACATTCCATGTTAGGAATTTCAGCGTACTATTACGTGACATGAGCGTGTGTGTGGACGGCATTCACATTCGGTAGGTGTCGACTCTGCATCTTGTGATATAGGACTGCAGCGCCATACAATATAGAAATCAAAATCAACAAAGGCATATGTTTAAGAAATCATTATCCGCAGAGTATTTCAAGACCAAGGAGTTCGCAATGCTTCTTAGACACAGAGGTTGTAGTTGAGTAGATCCCGGATTCCCTGCCCTCCCCCCTCCCACATTAGCACCCAAACTCTGCCAAAGCCTTCCCCGAACAACTTTTAACTTTAGTGAAAAACATGTCGTGGGGCGCACCCTCATGGGGGTATCACCAGGTTCACACATCTCCATCCACATAGTGGACGTGGACGGACGCTGGCATAAACATCAATATAGTGCATATATAATTCCTTCTCTCTCCCTCCAATCCGTCAAACAGAACCAAACAGTGTCATACGGTGCAACCATAGTCATCCAGACCCTCCCCAGCCCTGTGACTTAAGCCATCAGTGACTCAAAATCGTGTATTTCACACAGTTCTGCAAAGTAGACAGACAGTTCGATGATCTGTGTAAGCAAAGTGTCTGCCAGAGGCTCCCAGCCCATCTCTCGTGCCATGTGGTCTGTACCACACCCTCCCACTTTTTACCGCTCTCCAGATACTCACTGCGCAAATGTTCCTTCAGCGGCATACCGCTATCGAAGCCCATACTCACAATATTTTCGTAACAACATCGTCATGTCATTGTCCATTGCAGTCGCGGTCGTCATGTATCTCAGTAGTTCCAACTGTCGGCATGAGCGATTGCAGGCCGGTGTCTTTTTCGTGAAATCCGTAGTGCAGTCCAGAAGCGTCACGAACAGACCATTCCACATCACTCGTCGGCTCATTCCGATCTTGGTCTTTCCGCCGCTTCCCTTGTTTCTTGATATACTCGTGTGCCGCCTGCACTGTCTGAAATATAACTGGCTTCCCTACATTTGTGAGTTTGAGTTTCGCCGGGTATAGCATGGCGTATTCCAGACCAAGTTCCCGCAACTTCTTTTTCACCGGAGCGATTTTTTTCCGCGCCAGTTGTACCGCCATGGTGTGATCAGGGTAGAATTCCAGAGTGTTTCCCTGATGGGTAATCTTGCCCATTTCTCTGGCCAGCCGTAGGATCGTGTCTCTATCTCTATAATTGAGCATGCGGGCTATGAGCATGCGCGGGGCAGCGCCAGGTTTCGGTACAGGGGCTAGAGATCGATGCGCACGTTCTACTAAGAACACTGAGGATAGTTTTTCTCTCATTAGTGTCTCGATGTAGGTTTCCATCTTCCCCGTGTTTGTGGACTCCGGCAGGCCCGAAATTCGGACATTGTTGCGCCTAGATCTGGCTTCCTGGTCCTCCACCCTGGCACGCAGGCTCTCTACTGTTTTCTCCAGGCCACTGCAGGTCTTCGACGTGGTTCTGTGGTCGTCTTCCACCCTGGAAATCCGCTGTTCCGCCTCCACGATTCGTTTGTCGTGCTTTTCAATCTTCGTCGCCATATTGTCCACTCTCTGCATCACATTATCCAGTTTGCCATTCATCTCCTGCAGGCTCTGCTGGATCGCTCGTAGTACTGACTCCATGCCCGTTTCCTCCGTCAGCTCTTGGCCACCTTCTGCTGCAGGGTCAGTTGCGGTATTTTTTACTTGTTTCCTTGTTTCGAATGGGAGCTTGGTCTGCTGCTTGTCTGGTTTCCCCATGTCCCTGTGCAGTTGCTGCGAGTTGTGCTTGGTCGTCCTCGGGCTGCCTGCCTGTGCAGTGCTGTTAGTAGTTGCTGCGTGATGTGCTGCTGTCGCTACCCTCCACCTCGTTGTGCGTGTAGTCATCGACCGATTTATTAGTGTGGAGGTACTGCTGGACCCGTGATGGTATTGCGCGCTGTGGTATTAACGGTCGCTGCCGCCTGGGAACCTCGTGTGGCACATGTATTACAGGGTGCGTCTCCCCGGCGCCCCCTGTGACAGATAGGCTCTCCCCGACTCCGGTCGGGTGTTATGTTGATAGGGAGAGGACCCTTCGGGCAATTGTACCTTCCCAGGTTTCGCTTACATCTTGTGCCCCTCTCACCCTGCTGGATCTGCGGTCTTCCCTGCTCACAATTTGCCCATCTCCTTAAAAACGTCGTCCTGGGGATCGTGATACAACCCCTACATCCACAGCCACTTAGCATGCGCTTCTCCCGTTTACCTCCAGAGCCCTTTTCATCCGCTGGTCAGCAATGTGAGGTTCCGTAGTGTCTGCTTCGTTCGTCCGCCGTTACGAGTCATATGCGTTTCAGCGGCGCCGCCATTTTGTTTTCACTGGAACACACGGCAAAGTACGGCGTTACTGCTCTGAGCCGCGGTCCTCAGTCACCGCACAGCCCCGCATGACGTTCAACACCTCCAATCCAGTCGGCGCCAGGTGGGTTACTGGTCAAACCCTCACTCTGTCGTCCTTCAACTGCAGGTTCGCCGATCCACACGGGCGGCCATTTTGGAGCGTCCTCGGCAGCGCTTCACCTTTTTGCCCGGAATCTCCTTGTACAGCCCTCGTAGTGTCACCTACTTGTCATAGTTACATGGGGCTCGGGTTCCGACACCAGAATCTCGCTTTATCTCTACGTTAGCTGGGGACCGGAGGGGTCAAAGGCTGTTAGATTCGCGCCCGTCCGGCGGAGCTGACAGACTAGTCAGCCATTCCGCAGTGTGCCCTCTAGCGCCCCCCCGTGGTGCATAGATATTTCACCAGGGGTTGCCACACTGCTTTGAAGCGCACATCTCAGGCCTGCAGCCGGGCTGTGAGCAGTTCCATTGTCATGACATGCCAGAGATGCGCACACCACGCAGCGATGGGCGGGACTTCTACCTTCTTCCAGTACAGAGCAATGAGCTGCCGAGCCGCTCCCAACATTTGAAGCGCCAGCGCCCAGTCGCTCCGAGTGAGGGCCTTCAATCCTGCAGGTTTAATACCCAGTAGTATCGTACAAGTGGCTTCAGGCAGAGGAAACCCCAGCACCCCCCTGATGTGGCTTAAGACCTCCTTCCAGAAGAGGGTCAGCAAGGGACAGGTCCACCATATGTGCAGGAAATCCCCAGTCGCAGATCTGCACCTCCAACACACGGGGGAAGAGTTCGGGAACATTCTATGTAACCGCTGCGGCGTGTAGTACCACTGAGTCGTCATTTTGTAGGCATTCTCCTGTTGCGATATACTACGGTAAATCCGGGGTATGTCACGCCATAATCTGGACCACTGTGCCGGGGTGATGTCAACGCCCGAGAGGGAGTGCCAGCGTTGCTGATATGGCAGGGAAGGCGGAGTGTGCGGGTGCTGTAAAATCCGGTAGATTTTTATTTATTTATTTATTTATTTATTTATGATATTTGTAGAGCGCATACAATGGCCCGAGGGCGTCTCGGCGCTAAGTGTCTGAGTGTTTACCCTAGAAAGTGAATGATTTATTGACTAAAGAGCCAGGTTTTAAGTTGTTTCCGAAAGGACCATAAAGATGAACTGGCTTTGATCGTTGGTGGCAGAGTATTCCATAACTTAGGGGCTGAAACCAGAAATCTTCTATCGCCCCAAGAGACCGTTTTTGTCCGGGGTATAACAAGATCTCCTGAGCAAGATGACCGTAATGTTCTGAGCGGGTGATAAAGGGTCAGATTACGGACAAGATGTGCTGGTCCTTGGTTGTGCAACGCCTTATACACAATACACAGGGTCTTAAACCTTATCCTGTTTCTGATGGATAACCAATGCAGCTCTTTGATGGTCTTAGAGGCAGAGTGATATTTAGGGATATTTCCCAAAAGCCTCGCTGCAGAGTTTTGTATGGATTGTAGTTTATTCAAGACTCCTTCCTGTGCATTGAGAAACAGAGCGTTGCAGTAATCCAAGGTGGACAGCACAAGAGATGTGACAAGAGTTTTTCCGGCTTTATCAGGGAGAAAAGGGATGATTTTTTTAATTAGCTTCAACTTATAAAAAGCTGAGGAGGTAATCTGGTTGGCATGTGGATGGAACGTAAGTCGGTCATCAAAAATGACTCCCAGATTCCTTACTTTGCTAACAGGCTCAGGGGGGGGGCCTAAAGAGGAAGGCCACCAATTAGATGACCACTCTGGTGTTAACTGTCCAAAGATAACTACCTCTGTTTTTTCTGAGTTTAACTTTAAACAGTTGGAGGCCATCCAATTTCCTATTGCCGTCATACCAGCCCTGAGATCACCTGCCACTTTATGGCCATTGTTCTTAATGGCTAGAACCAGCTGGGTATCGTCAGCATAGGACGTGAGGCTCATCCCATAAGCCCGAATGACATTGGCTAAGCCCGACACATAGATATTAAAAAGTGTCGGGCTTAGGGATGAGCCTTGGGGTACTCCACATGGTAATGACATAGTGGACGATTGAAATGGTCCCGTTATAACCACCTGAGTTCTGTCAGCTAAAAAGGAGGCCAGAAGTTTACTTGCCATCCCTTGTATGCCCAGACCCTCGACACGGTCAATCAGGGTGGTATGATCGACCGTGTCGAAGGCTGCTGACAGATCAAGTAATATCAGAACCGCTGTACCCCCAGTGTCACGGATGAGTCTGATGTCATCAGCTGCTTTAATTAGAGCTGTCTCAGTCCCATGACATTGGCGAAACCCAAACTGAGTTTCATCAAGTAGCTGATGTTGTTCTAGAAACGCAGATAGTTGTTTATTTATAGCTTTTTCAGCTATTTTGGCCAGGAGCGGTAGGTTGGCTATAGGTCGATAGCTTTTGGGTTCAGCCTTGTCCAGGTATGATTTCTTTAGCAGAGGTTTTATGATGGTTCTTTTTAAATTTTTAGGGTAGATGCCTGTTATAAACATAGCGTTGCATATAGAGGTTATGGCCGGAGTAATTTCCTCTAAAACTGGCATTAGAACTTTAACAGGACAGGGATCAAGTATTGAGCCTGATCTGATTGTAATAATTATGTCCCTTGCCTGAACTTCTGAAATTTCAGCGAATTGAGTAAGCATAGGACCAGCCTGTGTTTTAAGAGTGCTTTCAGAAGAGTTTTTGGTATTGGTGGCAAATGCAACATATATGTCATTAACTTTACTAAAAAAAAACTTGGCCAATGTGTCACAAAGAAGTTGCGATGGGGGTGGAGTCAGGTTAGGAGATTGACCAGCTAACTGTCTTGCAGTCTCATACAGGACTTTATATGAGTTTTTTGCGGTTTCAATTTTATGACTGAAAAATGATTTCTTGGCTTCGTCAATCATTTGTTTGTATTTGGCCACCATTATCTTATATTTAATTTTGGCATCTTCGGCATAATCTTTCCGCCAAAGCCTTTCATTTTGTCTGCATCTTTGTTTCTGCTGTCTTAAGGCAGCTGAGTACCATGGAGCTGAGGGAGTGGATCTATTCCGGGATATTTGCTTAGTAGGGACCAGTGAAGATGGAGATCAGTCCCTTCGTCTCTGTAAAGGAGCGAGCCAATTGCTCAAACGGAGTAAAGGCGCGTGTGGCCGCATGATAGGTATCGTCTGCTAGCACCCAGTGTTTCAGTTGAGCGTATTGCAGTCCGGCCGCAAGCGGCACTCGAAATTCCTCCCTGCAGTCCGCAAAAGTCTTGAGGGAGCCCCCATCAAACAGATCAGTGAGCACCCTACAGTTGCCTTGAGGCCACTTACGGAAAGCCCCCGTCCGATGTGCCGGGGGAAAACTTGGATTCCCTTCGATAGGGGTATGAGGCGAGGGGAAGGTTGTAAGGCCCTTACGGACCGCTATCCGGTCCCAAATCTCCAGCACCGTTTTTGTGGGCACCGGAGATCGCCCTGCCCTAGGCTTCCATGCCAGGTCCCATATGGTGCGCCCGGTCACGGCCCTATCCATATGAAGCCACCCTTTTTCGCTCTCCGTTACACCCCACTCCACTACGTACCGAAGGTGTGCAGCCCAATAATATTCCACCAGATTGGGGCAGGCCAACCCTCCCCGGTCCTTAGGCGCCATCAGGAGGGCTTGGGAGAAGCGAGGCTTCTTCCCCCCCTAACCCCCCCCGATGAAGTTCGTTAGATCTCGCTGGAGGCTTCTGATGCTATGTAGCGGTATAGGAGTAGGGAGACATTGAAATAGATACAGGATTTTGGGCGGAATGGACATCTTGACGGCGTTGATTCTGCCCAGCCAGGATGGTACAAGCGGTCTCCGCCGCCTCAAATACTCCAGGATCGATTGCCGATAATCTTTCCAGTTGGCTTGCGTCCAGCCGTCTAACGAGGGGGTCAACGTCAGGCCCAGATACCTGATGTGTTGGGTCGACCATCTATAGGGGGCTAGTTGCTCTAAGGAGGGGATGTCCGATTTCGGGATAGTGAGGCTGAGCACCCAGGACTTGCTTTGATTAATTTTCAGGCCAGAAGCCCTCTCAAAAAGGCACAGCGCAGCATGCACTGCCGGTAGGGACTCTCGGGGCTGCGTGAGCGCAAGGATAAGGTCGTCTGCAAAGAGCGCTACCTTATTGTCTTGGCCGCCTAGAGGAACACCGCGGATATTGGGGTCCCTCCGTATCATATCCGCCAGGGGCTCAACTGCGAGGGCGAATAATAGGGGCAAGAGCGGACAGCCTTGCCTGGTGCCTCTTCCAATGTTGATCAGCCCCGAGAGCTGCCCGTTGACCCTTATCCTGGCCCGCGGCGCAATATATGGGGCCATGATCCTGGCAATCATCTTCGGGCCGAACCCCACCCTGCACAGTACCGCCCTGAGGAAGGACTAGTCCACCCGGTCAAACACCTTCTCCACGTCTAGCGAGAGAAGACAGGCTGGGATCCTCCAGTGGTGAGTCTTCCCTACCAGGTGAGCAACCCTGCGGACGTTGTCCGCTCCCTGGCGCCCGTGGATGAAGCCCACCTGATCAGGATCGATCAAGCTCGGCAAGTGAGGACCCATTCGCTTCGCTAATAGTTTGGTGTAAATCTTAAAGTCCGAGTTCAGAAGAGCAATCGGTCGGTACGACGCACACAGTGAGGGGTCTTTCCCAGGTTTCGGGATCAAGGCAATTTCTGCCAGCCCCATATCGAGGCACGGACCCATCTCATCAGTAAAGGAGTTAAACAGGCGTTAAAGGTAGGGGCCTAGCTGTGCTTGATACATGCGATAGAAGGATATTGGAAGCCCATCAGGCCCTGGTGTTTTCCCCAAGGGGAGCTCGCGGATCGCAGCAGCTATCTCCTCCGGCATGATCTGCTCCTCCAGTTCCTCTGCGTGCTGCAGATGCAGTGTCGCACCCCCGTAGTGCCCCAGTACTTCCTCCACCAGCTCCGATGGTGGCTTCTCTTCCGTGTACAGCGCCGTATAATAGTCCCGAAAAGCTCGACACTTATCCCCTGCCACCACCACCCTGGTCCCATCGGGCAGTTGAACATTTGCTATATGCTCTTTTGTGGCTCGGGCCCTCAGCCTTCGCGCCAGCAGCTTCCCCACTTTGTCCCCCCCTCGAAATACCTCTGTTTCAGTGCCAGGAGGGATTTCTCTGCCCTATTTGTGCGCATCAGCCTGAGCTGTCCTCTGAGATTAGCTAGGTGCCGTCTCGTGTGCCGAGTGGAGTGGCCCTGATCCTGTGTTTCCGCCGTCCTCAAGTCTCCCACAAGTTTATCTTCCAGTGCGCGAACTTCGCGCGCCCTTGCAATCGAGAGGGATGTGATATGGCCCCGTATGGTAGCCTAGAAGGCGTCCCAGACCACCGGGAAGGGCGTTTCAGGAAGGTCATTATTCTCAAAGTAGGAGACAATGGCTCCCCTAATGTCTTCCACGTCCGCCGCGTCCCGCAGAATACTCGGCGGGAGACACCACCTCGGTTCCCGGGCAGGGCACGCCGCCGGTTCCTGCAGCACTAACTCAACGTGGGCATGATCAGAGAGGGAGATATCGGACATATCGACCTCCATCGTGTCGCAGAGGAGATCCCTAGTAACAAATAAGTAGTCTATGCGAGAGTAGGATCTATGGACATGCGAGTAGTATGAGTACCCTCGCTTATCCGGGGAAAAGTACCGCCAGGCGTCGAACAGCCCAAATTCCGTCAACTGCTTGCACAGAGTCGCCGACATTGCCCTCGTGCCACTGGAGGAGTTCTCACTCCGGTCTACCTTAGAATTCCATACCAAATTGAGGTCTCCGCCCACAATGAGTGATGAGCCGGTCTGCGGTATCTGCCCCCCTAGGAGGTCTCGAAGGTAACGGTCCTGCGCCTGATTAGGGGCATATACATTGCACAGCGTGATGTGACGGCGCCCAATTTCCACCTCCACGCGAAGAAATCGTCCATCGCCACCCCAGTAGGGTCTGCCGCCCCCCTGCCTGATGCCAGCCCTGCACAAGATTGCCACTCCCGCTCTCTTGGTGTCAGCTGTAGCCCAAAACTGAAGCGGATATTTAGGATGAGCCAGGCGCATAGTATCAGCCTGCATGAGGTGTGTTTCTTGGAGAAATATGATGTCAGGGTGGTGTTGCCGTAGGAGATAATGCCAAACCTGCTTACGCTTATTAGGTGAGTTAAGGCCCTTCGCGTTAAGCGTCAGGACCTTCAAAAGACTAGGAGCATTTACTGCCATATCTGCTTCTGAGCGCCACCCGGCCACAATTGCACATCACACATCCCGCGTATCTCACGCGCACTACAGCCACGCATCTGCATCACCTCACCCCAGCCCATCAACCGACGTCCCCACCCCGCACCCTCCAGGAAAGAGAGAGAAGAGAGCATAGAATAGTAGGAAACAGGAAAAGTAGAGAAAAGGAGAGAAAGCAAAGAGCAGCCAGAAAGGCCACTCGGCAATAAACAACAATTGCGGCCAACAGGGCCTCACTGTACTGTCCCCGGTACAGAGCATCCTACACCCACAGGTTTGGACGCTCTCTGGGATGTAACTCCCTGAAGGACAGTCAAAGAGGGGGGTCGTGACAGTCTTAGAAATTCTGTATTCAAGGAGCTCCCACATGCACCCCGCCCTGCACATCAGGAGCCAGGGTGTAATGTGAGACGGCACGAAGCCCAGGCGTAGAGCCCCCAGTACTAGGAAAAGTGGAGAGCTAACATGCCGCAAGACAAGGTTTCGGGGAGCGCTCACCATCGCCCTCTTTGTCCCCCTCAATGGATCGGATATGAGCAATGATATCTTGCTTGGCCTATGAGGGCGACTGCTCACCGTCTGACGGCGGGCAATGCTGTCGGCGCACAGTAGTCCACGAGGGCGCTGCAGCGTTCCTCTCCCGCTTATGAGACGGTGTCGGGCTCGCTGGCGGAGTCGTCTGCAGTCGGATGAGTTGTGCCGCTTCTGTGTAGGTTTGATGACTCTCCGCTTGGATTCCTGCTGGAATATCAAAGCGAACGGGTGACCCCATTGATACGCAATGCCCATACTGCGCAGTTTCTCAGTCACCGGCCGGAACGCTCGTCTCCTCTTCAGGGTGTTGGGCGCCAGGTCTTGAAAAATCTGGATTTTGTGGCCTCTGTATCGGAGGTCCGGCTTATCCCGCGCGGCTTTCCAGATTGCCTCCTTCTCGGTGAAGAAATGGACCCGCGTTAATATGTCTGGTAGGAGCCCTGATCTGCCCGTCGGGGCGGACACTCTGTGCGCCCGATCCAGTGCCGGCGGAGAAGCCTTTTCGTCCCCCCAGATCTCATGGAGGAGCTGCGTCACGTATCCCATGGCGTCTTCCCCCTCTTCCCCAAGAGGAATTCCCCGAATACCGAGGTTGTTGCGGCGACTCCTGTTCTCCAAGTCCTCCTGCTTCACTTGGAGCTCGATGTTCTGCTCCTCGAGGGCCGCCAGGCGCTGCCATAGGTGCTCCTGATCCTCCGTGCGCGCATCCATCGTCCGCTCCAACCCGTCTACACGGTCTCCAAGCTCCGTGACCTCCTTCCGCAGCTCCTTCACACACGTGTGCACTTCAGTCCGCAGCGATCCAATCTCCATTTTCAATTCGGACATGAAGGTGGACATGAATGCCTGAGTGACCGGCGGGGACTCTTCAACAGCTCGCGATGACCCTTCCCCGCCAGCAGTCGCCCCAGTCTTTCCCAACATCGCTACGACAGTGTTGTCCTTGGGGGCTGCTGACGAGTCAGCCTTGTACCCTTTGTTGGAGCGCGTCATTGCTAATGACAGCCGCCTGAAGTCAAGGGTCACTGGCACTCCTCGCTGCGTCGTAGATGCCAAATTGGGGCAGAAAGGGTCGTGCAGAGGTCAAAGCTAGGGTCCGGTTCAGCTCTCACGCCTCCCACCACACACCAGTCCAGCAATTCCTCCCCTCCACCCGCAGTGCCCCAGCCTACAGCACAGGGACACTAGCGTCACTGCCAGAGCCCGGAGGATGTGAGGCCCAGAGGGGGAGATCCGGCCAGCGACCACCCCAGAGGAGAGAGTACCAGCCGTACCCCTCACAGGTACGTCCAGGTCGAGGTCGGCCCCCTCCCGTGTCTGTGTACAAAGGACTCACATCTATGCCCTAAGGGACCTCTCCTGAACCCTCCTCCAGCACCCTACTGCCCAGCCGCCCGCCAAGAGGGTCAGGGTGTTGCAAAAGTGAGGTTAGGCACAGTCTACGATCCAATGTCCACTCAGCCCTGAGGCCCGCGTTCCAACCACCAGATTGCCCCAGGTAGTCCCACAGAGTCAATGGAAGAGGGCGATTTGCACTGTCCACCACCCCTCAGCTCCCAGGGACCACTCCTCTCACCCCGAATGGCCGTCACAGTACCTGCTCACGCCCATGGCTGGTGGCGCCTCGGAGGTCCAGTCTCTGCAGCAGCAGGTGTCCGCCGGCTCAGGCCTCTCCACCACTGGATGGGGCTCCCAGGGAGCCGCACTCGTCGATCAAGAGCCTGTAGGTCGATGGCCGTCCGCCACATGGGGGGGGGGGGGAGTCCAGCACAGGCCACCACTCGCGGGGACCCAGCTCCTCAAACCCCCGAGCGGCTCCCTCACCGGTTCCACCGCAGGCCGCGCTCCGCTCAGCACTACAGATCCTCTCACCAGTCGGAGGAAGAACGCCGTCCGCTTCACAGGAGCCCCCTGGCGCCCTGGTCCGCACCTCAAGATGGCGGGTCACAGCTTCCACTCCTCACCAGGGTAATGTAGCCCCATCCAACCAGCTGACCGCGCAGCTTGACAAGCACAAGGACGGGGGACGGGCGGGCCACGCTCTCGCCTTACTCCGCTTACCGGTCTGCACCTCACACCCCGGCGGCCGACTCCTCTCAAGCGTGTGTCCCTGGCAATGGGGCAGCGGGGTCGCTCACCACCCCTGCAACCAGCGACTCTCCGCGCCGCCCGGCATGTCCCCCCAGCGAGCAGCAGGGGTTCAGGTGCGTAGATATCCCGGGGTCCCACAAACAGCCAAGCCGCCGTCACCAGGCCGTACCTCTAGGCCCCGGATGGCCAAAATGGCGGACAACACAGTTCCTCCGTCTCCTTCGTCTGCCGGTCTCAACGCGAGGGAGTCGCTCCTCAGGTGCTGCTTCCAAGTCGGCCCCACCAGCACTGCATCAATGCCACCGCTGCGAGCGGGGGAAAGGGCCACTGCTCCGCCCCACGCTGCCCGGACACCGCCGACCAGGGCGCCTGTGGTCCCAGCCGTCAATCGCCGCCAGGCATCGCCACCTCGGGGCAGAAGTCGACAGATCCTCGCGGGGGCTCCAGCAGGGGCCCCCCTCAGCACCAGAGCCCCACCGGCACTAGAACCCCGGGCACAGTACCCGCCAGGAGATGCGGTCTCATCCGACCTCGTCGGCAGCCAGAGGGCAGCGCAAGCCGCAGGCGGGAGAAAATGGCGGGCTCCGCTCAGGACCTCAGGCAGCCTCAGTCAGGCAGCCACCGCCGCGCAGGAGGGGCCAGGTCTCCTCGCTCCCCGTAGTCGAGTCGTCGCTATGTGCAGTCTCTCGCCGGAAGAGCACTCCGGTGTCTGGGGGGTCGCCTACTCGTCGCCTGCACTGTAGTCAAAGCCCCAGGGCACAGGTCGCAAGATGGCGGCTACTCTGGCTGGACGGCCGAGCTGTCGCCGCTAAACATCCCCTGGAGCCTTCCGGGGTCCCAGACACCTCTTCCTCTGTAGCGCCGAAGTCAGCAGGTCCTCGGCAGTTCCCGGATGGCAGGTAGGTGCCCTGGCTCCGCATTAATCGCCTATAATAGCGGCGTGCAGCGGGAGCTCCTCCGGAGCACGTCTCACCGCATTGCCGCCTTGGCCACGCCCCCTTCGCGGTTATTTTTTGACTAACCTTTTTTTACTTTTTGTCAACAGTTTGGAGCTTTCGCTCCAAGTGTGCTAGAGACATGTCCTCTGCTAAACCCTAAGGGTTCAAGTCTTGCAACGATTGTCACAAGCAGATGTCTGTCTCTGATCCCCACATGGTCTGTCTCTGGTGCCTGGGAATGGGACACAACTCCAAGACCTGTGCCGCGCGCAAGTCAGTGCGACCCAAGCAATTTGTGAGTGGGCATTGCGGCTCCTGACAGTATAGAAAAGAAGGCTCCACCCTCGTCCCAGTCCCGTTTCTGTGGAAGGTCTCTGGGTAGCTCCAGAAGCCTTTCCCGCTTCAAGACCTCATCGAAGTAGTGAAAGTCAAAGAAGCACAAGAAGTCGTTGAAGCATTCTTCGGCTTCACCCTCTTGACCTCCTGCTTCTAGGCCTTGACCCCGCACTCCACCTACAGAGCCAGCATTGGGTCCAATTCTGCTCTACCCAGAGTTTTATGGCGGTAGAGCAACTCCCAGCCACAGTAAGGAATTCTATGACGCATGCATGCCATCTTTGGACTACCGACTCCCTCTGGTGCGCCTGCTGGGTTACCGTATGCAGCTTTGCCAGTGGTTTGGATACATCTCCAGACTGGCATGCTTTTCCCGCTCTGGGCCAGCCATCAGAGGAAGGCACATCTTTTACTACCGTGATGCACAGGGAACCAAGATTATGCAGCTGGAAATACACGGGAAAAATAACAATCGAAGTAGCTAGGTGAATGCAGAAAATAGACAACGTAAAGCGCATCAGAGACAAATATGGATTTGGTGGACCAACTGTGTTTTTTAAACTTAAGAGCACAGACTGTTTAACAACGTAAGGAGGGGGACAAACCTAGCAGACTAATTGTCTGGTAACTGCAAAGGGAGGAAGATCAGAAACCGCAGCAATACTCCTGAAAACGAGCAATTGATAATATCCCA
Source organism: Lissotriton helveticus (assembly GCF_964261635.1). Lineage (NCBI taxonomy): Eukaryota > Metazoa > Chordata > Amphibia > Caudata > Salamandridae > Lissotriton > Lissotriton helveticus. The sequence goes on from NC_136061.1 coordinate 368,506,241, forward strand.
TAAACAAATGAATAAAAACATGTATTTTATTTTTTTGTTAAGAACATTTTTTGCTGCCCAGTGGGAGTGGGCACTCAGCAACAAATAATAGCATACGTGCAAGAGGCAGGTTTGGAGAGTTAACCAAAGCACATAGAGAGGAGCTTGGCGTTCTGACTGACAAAGAAGAAATTAGTTGAGCAATAAAAGATTTAGCAACTAGCAAAAGCTCGGGAAACAATGGTTTGCCTATTAAGTTTTGCTTGACTTATGCAAGCACATTTGTGGCTAAATTATATACAGTTTACACAGACGCATAGAAACAAGGTATAGTACAGGTGAACGCAAGAGATGCAATTAAAAACAATTCAGAAACAATGTTACCCCATGGAGCGGACATCCTACAGGCCGCATTAATGTTAAATCTGGACTATAAAAGTTTAGTGAAGCTCCTAGCTAAGAGATGTACTCCCATAATGACATGGCAGGTTCATTGGGATCAAGCAGACTTTGTCCTGATTTGATAAGGGAATGCCCAAAGGAACACTGTCCTCTTTGGGACACCGACCCCTTCTGGTGCACGCGTTCAGGCCCCACATAGCCGAGAGGTGCCCCTGCTGTGTTACCGTCAGCTGATTCACCCTCGTATCTCATTTGGGTCCTCTGGATCCGCTCCAGGATCCAGACTGTTGCCTCCACAGGTGCCTCCATCCACCCTGGCTTCCTCTCACCTGGTGCCAGCCTCTGGGCCACTCAACAATGATCCAGTCATAATCCCTGATGCTGACTCTGTGTAGCACAGGCCACACTCAACATTGATGCTGGCACACTCCAGGCTATGCCATCCCCTGGACTTTCCAACCATACACCTGCCCTACCTCCCTGAAGGAGAGGAAGAGGAAGTGTATGGTCCCTTAGAAAGGGTCACCGAACAGGAAAACTGGTATGAGGAGCTGGGTGACGCTGTCATGCTTTTCCCTCGTGCCAGGAAGGCTCATCTTTCGCCACTGTGAAGCCCTGGGTGGCAGGGTTTCTTGATCTCCAGCTGGCTGCTGTTGAGGTCAAGTCCAATGTCTTGACAGAGAAGCTTCAAGCTTGGGCGGGTTCGTCTGAACCCATACTCCGCTTTAATGAAGCCATCACCGACATGCGCCTGGGGGTGAAACCCTGCACAGGGACTCCTGTGCATAAAATGAGTGCCTGTCGACATTGTACTGCCACGGGAGACTTCCTCTCCCAGCACCCCTGCCCTGAGACCCTGGTGGTGCAGGTCTCAACAGCGAAGGTCAACCCATGCATTTTTTGTACCACTCCACCAGATGTGTCTTGGGCCGATATTACCATGCATTGTGGTACTGTTGCACAGCTGCTTCCCATGCTGCTTGAGGAGGACCGTGCCATCCTCAACCAGTGTTTGGTAGATGACCGGGATGCTCCAAAGTTCGTCATCCAGCTGGACTGAACGCCAAATGCTCCCTGGATAGAGCCATGGCTTGTACGCTGGCACTATGTCGCCATGCTTGGTTATGGTCCACTGGGTTCTTGGGAGATGTTGAATCATCACTGATCGACATGTTCTTTGATGACTCCTGCCTGTTTGGTGACCAGGCTGACTGGGTGCTTGAATGCTTTCGTAAGAGCAGGGTCACTTCCAAATGCCCTGGTATTTCTAGATCGACTTGGCGGCAACAGCAGTCCTTCTGCTCTTACCAAGGACGGGGAAGGGGCAACCTTGGGCGCCCAAAGTACCAGCCATAACTAGTTCCGCAGCCTGCCATGTCCTTTTGAGGACGGGCTGCAGAGCCAAAAAAGGACACAGGAGCCAGTCCCCACATTCTACCAAGTCCAACGCACCTCCGCCTGCCGCAGGCTCCAATCCCCTTTAGCTTGCCCTCCATCCAGCACAGCCATCCCGTTCGTGGCAGAATTAGGCATCAACTGCCCCAATGTTCAGCAGTTACATACGAGAAGTAGATGCTGGAGATCGTGCAGAAGTGGTATGCCCTACCATTTGTTGAAACACCTCTGCCTTTCTTACCATCCCAAGAATGGCTGATAGAGGAGCATCTCTCATTACTCTGTCAGGAAGTGCAGGCTCTTTTGGACAAAGGAGCCATCGAGAGGATGCCAGCACCAGAAGTAGGTCATGTTTGTTGTTCCTGCTACTTTCTGGTGCTGAAAAAGGATGGAGGCCTCTGCCTCTCAACTTCCCCTATCAACTTCTTTCTAGGGAAAGAGAAATTCATGATGCTAACTTAGGCTCAAGTTCTGTCTGCCCTGGATGGTAGTGGTGGACCTGCAGAATGCATATTCTGTGAGCCCACAGGTGCTACTTGCAGTTCATGGTGGACCACAACAGTTTCCAGTTTGCTATGCTCCCCTTTGGCCTCACTAGTGCCACTCTGGTGTTCACAAAATAATGGTGGAGGTTGCAGCACATCTGCAGAGGTCAGGAGTACCAGTCTTACCCAAGCTGGACAACTGGCTGTCCCCTAGGTAGTCATCGCCTACCTCCAGACTACAGCTTATCATCTGCTTACACTGGGTTTTACTGTCAGCATTCCGAAGTCACACCTAATTGAACCCTTCTCAGATGCTTCCTTTCATTTGAGCCATTGTGTACACATTGCAGTTCCGTTCCTGTTCTCCAGAGCGGTGAGTCCAGAAAATTCAGTCAATGTTTCTGACTCTATTGTGAATTTCGGTGAGACTGACGCTGAGGCTTTTTGGGTCTTATGGTCTCCTGGTCTCCTGCATCCTGCTTATAAAGCAGGCCCTATGGCATATGCAGGCTCTGCAGTGGGTCCTGAAGTCCCAATGAGGGTTGCATCAGGAGGGATCTTTTGAACCTGGTACAGATATCAGAGGAAATTGTGAAAGATCTGTAGTGGTGACTAGTCCACGATTGGGCCTTCCCCACGAAGACTTCACAGTGGTGACAGATGCATCATTTGTGGGTTGGAATGGCCACCTGGGAGATGCAGAGGTCAGAGGATGTTAGTCTTCTGCCAAGACTCACCTCCACATCAGTTTGTGGGAGTTGAGGACTATTCGCTTGCCAATGAAAGCCTTCCTACCGTCCATCAAGGGAAGGCTGGTTCACGGGTTCATGGACAACACCACCATGTGGTATTGCAACAGACAACACTGTGTGGGGTTGTAGACCCTATGCCAGCAGGCTCTGCACCTCTGGCTTGGCTGGAGCACCAGGACATCTTCCTGGTCGTGCAGCACCTGCCAGGCTTCTTGAATGCTAGAGCAGACAAACTCATTCCTCATCGATCACAAATGGCGTCTTCATCCAGAGGCGGTGCATGGCCTCTTCTGAGACAGAGGAGAACCTTGTCTCAATCTGTTCACCACCACAGAGAATGTGCAATGTTAATGCTTCTGTACACTGGAGTTTCCAAAGCGGCTCTCCCTTGGAGATACGTTCCACCTTGAGTGGAACTTGGGACTTCTGCATGCTCTTCCGCTGATACTATTCCTGACCAGAGTTCTCAAGAAGAGCAAGACCATCCAGGACCCAGTCATATTGGTGGCTCCAGATTAGGAACAGAGAGTATGATATTCCGAACTCCTGAGCATTAGCATCTGTTCTCCAGTCAGGCTGCCCCTTCGGTTGGACCTTATGTTGCAGCAACAGGGCAGGATTCTGCACCTGAGCCTATCCATGCTCCTTCTTCAAGCCTGAAGATTGAGCGGAGACAGTTGAGGGTTTTCTGTCTCCTTTCTGAGGTTTGTGATATTGTCTTGGCAGCCAGGCATCCAACCACTAAACGTTTTGACGCCTGCCATTGCGATAAGTTTGTGGCCATATGTTCTACATGACATCTGGAACCCTTCTCTGCACCTTTGCTAGAGGTTTTACTGTTTGTTCAATCTATAGCCCGGCAGGCCTTGACCTGGTCACAGATATGGGTTACTTGTCAGCTATTTTGGCTTTTCTCCTACTGCCTTATTAATCTTCCCTGTCCTAATCAGCGGTTGTCAATCGTTTTTTGAGAAGTTTACATTAGTTCTGCATACCCCCTTTGGTGATCTTAATTTTATCTTTACTTACCTCATGTGTTCCCCTTTGAGAACCTTTCATATTGGCCAGAGCTTTACACTGCCTGCTTTTTATTTATGCTCCAACTCATCCTTCTTCAGGTAGAGTCTCAATCTAACTGCAGATTCCTCACCGACTATCCCATCCACTATGCTCTGCCAAACGGACTCCTCCAAAAAATCCTGTTCGACTCCTCTCACTGGTCAAACCAGAAACATTAGTTTTGACATGGTTCTGCATTGTTCTTGCAGAAATAGTCACAGAAGGAAGTGTTGTCAGCGCTGTGGGGTGGTGCCTTTATTGGAACCGCAATACCACTTCTGACACGGATGAGACAGAGCCGAATGATGCAACGTGCCAACACGCAAAGGTACTGCTCTAGATTTTCTGGATCCAGTCTGACTCCTGGGGAATATTTCAAGATGAGGAATCTGTGAGAGAGTTTGTTTCACTAATTCTTTTGATGAATACTTCTAATTGCAGAATTCTCACCTTTAGAACAGATTTCATAGTGTAACATCCCAAAGGTGGAGGGTCTGAGGGATGGACTCTGCACTGACACCCATTTGCAGACTGGCAGATGTCCAGAACTGGCACTTGAACCCCACCCTGGCATTCGTGATCACCTCCCTGCCCTACCCAAAACATCTTTCCCCAACCATACCCACCTCCCCCTTTGCCCTTACCAATGCCTTCATAGCAGTCTTGGCCCTTGTGGAAGGAGCCCACAGGCATTAAGGGGGTTGCTTCCTGGGCAGCGTATAACATACTTTAAGACAGATGAGTATCCATCTTGACCATGTCCTTTTCTGCACTTCATTCCCCTTCTTGGCTCCAGAGAATCCAACAAAGAACTGATCATTCATACTGTGGTTTTTGTGTGGTCACTGTAGAAACTCTAAGTTCTTTTTTGGTTTGGACCGAAGTAGCCTCTCCTTCTTTAAAGGGTGAGGTGGCTCAAAAAACATTGGCAAAGTAATAAATTGGCTGATGGGATGTGTCGCAGCTTTGGGTAAGGAGGCTGCCCAGCTCCTCACCACTAATTTGTCAGTAAAGAAGGATCTGAAAGAAACAGGTTAGTATTAGATTCCTTACCTTAGAATATCCCCAGGCGTCAGACTGGATCCGGAAATTTTGCGTAGGCGTACCCCTGCGCGTTGGTAGGTGTCGTCTGCGGCTCCGCGTCCGTCATCGGCATCGTTGGTACCGGAATGACGTCGTCGGAGTACTTAGACGCCGCCCTCACGCGCCAACGTCAGTTCTTCTTTTTTTCCACGCCAGCAAGCGCAGGTCCGGAGAAAGTGGTACCCTTTAGTCACTTTTTGACTAAGCTTTTTCGATCCTTTTTGGATCTGTTTCGAGTTTAACGACTCCATCGGTGCCGGTAGGGATGCCCGGGTTCATGCCCTGTGCCGACTGTAACCGACTGATGACGGTTACTGACCCCTATCGCCGGGGTCTACATTGCCTGGGGCCCAACCACGATGACAAGTCGTGCCCCGACTGCCGGGCATTGACGTCGAAGGCTAGGCGGGAGCGGTCCCGCAAGCGCCTCGAGCTCCGGCAGTCGGCGCCGTCGAAGTCCAGGTCCGGAAGGAGGTCAAGGGGCCGGATTCATCACAGCTCAGCGAGTCGACACCACTCGTCGGGCTCCAAGTCCTCAGGTAAGAGGCGCAAGAAGTCGAAGAGACGACATCGCTTTTCTGACTCCCCCTTGCGCGACGCCGCTGGGGGTTCGGGTGACGCCTCCCACATGGCTCTGCCGGAGCCGCAGGCGTTGCGGCCTGCTTCATACCCGCAAGTCCCTGGGCAGAACGCGACGCCGGAGGAGATCGAAGCCTACCTCATGGCCATGAGGTCACTCTTTCCTCCGTCTGGTTCCGCGGCGCCTTCGGGCCCAGTGGACCCGACTGGGAGCCCAAGCGGGCCTGGTGCTTGCCCCCGGCGACTTCGGTCCTGATGCCGCAAGGCCCCACCGGATCCGGTTCTGGATCCCGGTCGCCGCTGGTCAACCTTACGACCCCGCCGCCGTCGACCCCTAGGGTGTCAACCCCGGTGCCGTCCTCGGACGACGCCGTCCCTGGTCCAATCCTCGGTCTGGATCCGGCATCAGTCGACGCCGCATTCGGCGCCGACCGAAGAGCAATTCTTCGAGGATCTGGGGCCATCCTTTATCCCTGAGTTTCAGGACATGGACGACGAGGGTGACTGGGGGGGGGGGTCTGAGGACCCCCTGGCACGTGAGTACCAGTCATATGAGGACTAGACACAGAAACTAGGGGAAGCCAGTGGCCTGGATAACTCCCCAGACACTGGTTATGTCTCTCCTCCTACAGTGGCTACGGAGGAGGGGGCAGCCTATAGTGTGGTGCTGACGAGGGCAGCCAAGGCCTTGGCTCTTGAACTCCCCGTCGCAACAGTGAGGTCCAACATCCTCACAGAGGTCCTTAAGCCGCAGGTAAGCTCCCCAAAGCCTCTACTGCCATTTAATGAGGCTCTCACAGACGTCCTGTTGGGCACTTGGTCCAGGCCTGCTACAGGTCCTCCTGTAGATAGGAACGTCTCTAGGCACCACCGCCCAGCCCCGGGCGACCCTAGTCCTTGTCCACCCACCCCACCCCCGAGAGCCTGGTTATCCAGGCCTCCACCTTCCAATCCGCATTCCCGACGGCACCACCAGATCGGGAATCCAAGAGGTATGAACAATTCGGAAAGAAGATGTTCTCCTCCCTTAGTTTGGGGTTGCGGTCAGTCAACCCTGCGTGCCTCTTGGGCCGTTACACACACTCTCTGTGGGATACGGTTGCGGCCGTGCTGCCTAAGTGCCCGGAGGGAGCCCGGGCGACACTCGCCCAAGCCCTTGCGGTGGGAAGGGACGCATAGCGGTATTCTATCAGATGTGGACTGGATACCACGGACTCGCTAGGAAGAGCGATTTCAACGTCTGTGGCGGTTCGCCGCCACGCCTGGCTGAGGTCCGCCAACTTTTTGGCAGATGTCCAAAACACCCTTATGGACATGCCGTTCAATGGCAGCCACCTCTTCGGTGGCAAGGCAGATCATGCTCTGGAACGCTTTAAGGACTCCAGGGCTACGGCTAAGTCCTTGGGCCTGTCGGCCCGCGTCCGCAATCTTCTGCCCAGCGCTCCTTTCATGGCCACGGAAAGGGTGCTTCCACGCGTCCTGCCAGCCACAGGCACAGACTAACATTCAGCGCGGTGGCGGACATGGTTACCGTCGCGGCGGTAACAGGGGACAACGGTGCGGCCAGTCCACATCCGCCCCCGCAGCATCCGCCTCAAAGCCTTCCGAGCTTTCAGGCCCATTTGACGCCAGTGGGGTGCAGGGTTCGCCATCACCTCCTCCACTGGCGCTCCATCACATCGGACAGGTGGGTGCTGCAAATCGTCCGAAGGGGCTACTCCCTCCCCTTCGAGGCGACCCCTCCAGCCATGCCACCGCAGTACCACCGCTTGTCGGGGGATCACTTGCAACTTTTGCAAGAGGAAGTTACGGCCCTCTTGGCCAAGGGGGCCATCGAGCGCGTTCCTGGGCCAGAAGTAGGGTGTGGTTGTTACTCCAACTACTTTCTGTTTCCCAAGAAGGGCAAAGGGGGCCTACGCCCTATCTTGGACCTCCGGAACGTCAACGGCTTCCTCCGGAAGGAGAAGTTCAAGATTCTGACTTTGGCTCAGGTCTTAGCTGCCCTAGACCCAGGAGACTGGATGGTAGTGTTGGACTTGCAGGATGCCTATTTCCACATCCCCGTCCTGCCGGCCCACCAGCGTTACCTGCGGTTCACGGTAGGCCACGAGCACTTTCAGTTTACCATGCTCCCCTTCGGCCTTACCAGCGCCCCACGGGTGTTCACGAAAGGGATGGCGGTGGGCGCAGCTCATCTGCGCAGGTTAGGGGTTTCAGTCTTCCCCTACCTCGACGACTGATTGTTGGAGGCGGGCTCGCCCCAGACAGTCGTCAGCTACCTCCAGACTACGGCCGACCTCCTGCACCTGCTGGGGTTCTCCATCAATGTGCCGAAGTCGCATCTGTGTCCGTCTCGGAAGCTCCTCTTCATCGGAGCGGTTCTAGACTCTGCGCAGTTTCGGGTTTATCCTCCCGAACAGCGGGTTCAGGATATTCAGGCTCTGATTCCGATCTTTCAGCCTTTATCCCGAGTCTCGGTCAGGTTGACGCTGCGGCTTCTGGGGCTGATGTCTTCCTGCATCCTTCTGGTGCATCACGCCAGGTGGCGGATGCGGGCTCTGCAGTGGGACCTGAAGTTTCAGTGGGCTGAGCATCAGGGCAACTTGTCCGACCATGTCTTAATAATAATAATAATAATAGGACATTTATAAAGCGCATGGCTGCACACAACTGTGTATCCCCGTGCTAACTGCTAACAGACAACTCTCAAGGAGAGGAGAGCCGGAAAGAGGAGACCGAAGAACATTATTGCGGGAAAAGGTGAGTTTTTAATTTAGCTCTGAATAGAGTTTCCGAGCGTTCCATTCGCAAATGCACTGGGAGGGCATTCCAATGCTTTAAAGCTAAGTAGCGAAAGGATCTACCCCCCATTTTTGCTCTGGAAATGCGGGGAAGTTTGAATTGTGTCATACCAGATGATCTTAAGTCTCTGATCGGACGATGGATGGTAAGGAGACTTCTGAGGTAGGCAGGTCCTTTATTGTGGGCAATTCGATGGGCGTAACAGAGGCTTTTAAATCTGATTCTTTCCCTAACAGGGAGCCAGTGAAGTTTGGAAAGGGCAGCCTTGGAAGAGGTTCTTTTTGGAAGACCCAACACCATGCGAGCAGCAGTGTTTTGAATACATTGTAGCTGGTGTAAAAGATTTTGGTTCAGGCCTAAGAGGTACGTTACCATAATCCAGGTGGGGCGTTATCAGAGCGTGAACAATGATTTTTCTGGCTTTAGTATGTGGAAAAGTAAATTTTGCCATGTTGTATGTGCCTACGTGTTCCCCATCCTATGTTATATGTGCATGATCGATATGCATGTATCCCCTCATGTTCGATTAAAGACGCAATTATAGTTGTGTCCAACTCTAGTATGCCAGTTTCCAGTTCTCGTGAAAGCAACGAGTATTAGGCCTATGTTGCCACGTTTCGCAGTGTGCACGTTAATTCATTCAATTGTCCCCGTTCCTAGGCCTCAAAAAGGCCCGGACATCAGATTCAGCTCCAGTCTCCTGAACCGACTCCGAGGAGCGATGCAGCCCCCACCTGAATCCCTGACCCTTCACTTATTTCCTGCCTCGCGGTGCCCGGCCCGGCCTGGCTCTGCCTGCCTGTCTGCCAAGAGTATGTTATGCTTCTAGTTATCAGTCCAGCCCTCCTTCTCTGCATTCCTAAGCTACTGAACTGCATCAATAATTTCAGCTATGGTCTAGTCTTTCTGTCTCCATGTAAGAGAAATACTGTATTAATATTCATAGAATATTCCTAGCACACGCAATACATGTAGAATAATACATGCTCCAGTCTGAGTCAAGTAGCCTTTGCCCTGATAACTTTTGGATTCTATCAACATGTACTCCAAACACCAGATACCAGATATGCTATAGGTACATGTCGTCCTGACACCGCAGACTTTAGTCTCCTCTTCTAGCGCAGAAGTCATAGCCCCCAGTTCTCCCTGGTAACACGTCATTGCCCGTTTGCGCGCACCACTAGGTTAAAGGTCCCAGCTGCTCGAGTAGCCCCCTCCATGTTTCCGCCCCATTCATGACACTTCTGTGACGTTCATATCACATGTCTCAATGCACGCCCTGTACACGCCTTCTTTCTCCACCCATGCACTCTTATCTTACGTTTGTCATAAGTTACGCCTACTGTATGTAATATAATTGAAATGTATTACTATATATATATGTTGCACTGTCGATGAAGCATGGCAGCTGCCTTCCTTCCTTCCTTCCTGTTTTATTTCAGGCTGTCCCGTTCCAGTCCCTTCCCTTTTGCCTGAATAAATCCTTTTGACTCGGACACATCGGATCCTGCCTCTTATTTATTGAGCTATCTGTTATTGTTAATATAGTCAAAAGTAGTCCCGGTATTATTTATTTATATACCACATAATGGCGCCCGAACAGGGACGAGCCCCTTCCTCACGCGCTGGCGATGCCACGCAGGTCCCCTGACCCTCTACAGCCGTGACGGAACTCTACTGCGCACCGGCAGATATTTCTGCTTCAAGTCTCCCTCAGGCCCACGGAGGAGACTGAAACTGCGGTCCGACATCCAGACGAAGCGGTGTGGAATGCGGTTCGTCCCGACCAGAGCCCAAGCCGAGAGAGCAAGGTCCGAAGTATCCGGAGGCCCACCTGTAACCGAAGTTTCCGAAGTTCGTAGTCCGACGTCGTAGCAGTCCAGTCCAGTCCGAGGCCTTCCAGTTTCTTCTTCCCGGTGAGTACCGTCGCAGGGGAAGTATCTAGACAGGAGCATTAGTTTGTTCCTGGTCCGATGGGTTTGGGTACGCAGATCCAGTACGAAGTATTCACCTAGGTGGATACGGGTCCTGACGTGTCTCTTTATGGGACCGGTATGTTCTGTACTGTTTTAGCAGTGCATCCAGTAATTCTAGTAAGTTTCGTTCTCGAGAAATTCATGTGTTCTATTTTCAGTGTATCAGGTACTATTCTGTTCGAACTGTTATTCATGTATTTTTATGTCGTGGTATGAGAGTTTTGTTCGCTATATTATTACTGTGATTATTGTGTATTGTGTTTCAAGTGTATTAGTGAAATGCCTCTGTTCTCGAAATTACGTCAGTTAAAGACCAGAAAAGGGTTACTCGAAGAAGCAGTTCCTGTCCCTCCTAGGGACAGTCCAGGACATTTTATGTATCACAAGCATGGCTTAGATGCCATAATATATCTAGACTTATGGGCGGACTATACTAAAGAACTAGAAGAGAAATATAGATGGCCCGTATCAGGTACATGGGATGCCGAGTGCATCATGCGAGTAGAAGAAGCATTATGGAAAGAGAAAGCCAGACAGTCCCAGAAAGATGCCATCGAGTTATGGCGCAAAGAATCTCATAAAAGAACCGAAAAAGAATTCAGAAAAACAGAATTAAGTAGGGAATCCTCAGAAAAAGCCCAAGAAAGGGAATTAATCGAAGAAGGTGAACGAGTTAGAGCAGAACAGTCAGACAGACAAAGAAATGCCCTTATTAAGGGTATGTATCCTCTTCTTGCCGAGGGCTTGCCAAAAGCAACCCCGGAAGCACCCTGTAATTTCCCGCCACCATTGGTCCCGATTAAGCTACGTCACAAACCGACCGCAGCTGATATTTTTCTTTCGTCCTATTTGGACGATACAGTCCCCGAATATGCAAATCCTATTCCGCCTGCTCCCGTTAATGTAATTCCTGCTCCTCCAGTTGCTGGTTCCGTGGGTTCAGTTCATGTTACAGCACCCGTTACAGCACCTGTTACAGCACCCCCGACCCAGCCCACAGTACATGTACCCGTTTCGTCAGTCACTCTACCAGCACGTACAGTATACACCGACGATTCTAGTTTAGGAGCCGCGGGGGGAGGTTCTCCTAGTACCCCGCCTCAGCCAAGACGTATGACGCTCCATGAACTAGCGTTACAGCGTACGCCAAAAGTCCAGAAAGTGACTACATACGTAGACATCAAGCGAGCACTTACTGAATGCCGTTATGATCCAGTTCCAGGCGATGATTACATGGTCATATATTCATTACGTTTAAGAAGGGTTGCCGGCTTTTTGGAAACCCTGCCCGATATGAGAGAACATCTAGACAGAATATATCGTTTTATCCGTACAGGAGTGAATCCAGAAAGTATTCACGAAGCCATGGTTCAAAGAAAAGTCGAGACTCAGCTCATGATTTTAAAGTTTTTGATTAACTGTTTAATAAGAGAGCAAGATTATCCAGAAAAAGATCCAGAAGAAATGAAGGTCCTGACTAGGTGGAGTGACAATATAGCCGAGGGAAAACACAAGACACAAAATTGTATAGAGGTTATGTACAAGAAAATCCGTAGGGAAATCATAAAGATACACGAGAAACGAAAAGCAAAACAAGCAACCGAGAAAGAAGACGACTCTTCTACTGAAGAGGTAGACAACGAGAATCCTTCCAGAATAGCGTATGTAGGTAGAACTAGACTTTCCGACCGACATTCACGCCCAGATTACAAGAAAGCTTTTCCTCCTCCAGCACCAGAACAGTGTTCTTTTGAGCAAGTATTCCAAGCTACCGATCGCATTCTGAAATCACGAATAGGTTATAGTGAGCTCAGTACAATGCATGAACAAGAACTAGCCCACTTTTCCAGACGAAATAGTGGCCCAAATGTTTCTGAAACCGCCCCCAGCCGAGCAGCGACTGGTGGGTATGTATATGATCCAGCACCTCATTACGCTGTATGAGGATCAACATTCTGATCCAGGTCCTCTACATGATGTATTGAACGAGTTACTCCAGTACAGATGGAAAGGTCTAGGTACCGATTTACTTAGTGTCATTCTAGAACAGCGTCACAAATACCGAACGTTTCTGAATCCACATTTTGTTCACGTCTCACCCCCAGAAAGTAAACCATTCTACATAGACAGACAGAATCCGTTACGAGAAGTACATCCAGTCAAGAAAGAGGGTGGTGGTCTAGAACGAGTATTTGTTTACACCCCCATCACAAAAATGGAACTCTAGAGATGAAAAAGTTAATTCCCTGTCATGATAAAGATCCAGCAGGGTTCCACTGTGAATTAAAGGACATGCTCCGTATGGGAGAATACACGTACCCTGATATCATTAAAATGTTAAAGGTCCTGTTGCCTGCGGGCATATATGAAAAACTCAAAGAAAAAGAATGGGAGGTGGGAGAGAAAAAGATAGATTGGACAGCTCTAGAAACTGAAGATAATATACGAGTACCAGGTACCGGTCTTGGGGATAAAGCTAAAGAATTGCCCGAGTTATTAATACAAGTCTTGCCAAGATTATTAGCCACGAAAAAGGAAGATTGGGATGCCATCTCAGCCTGTAAACAGAAACAAGACGAAGATACTAGTGATTTCTATTCTAGATTTGAAAAATGTTTTATTATTAATAGTGGTCTGAAAACAAGTAGTGAATCATACCCTCATCTTTTTGTTACTAAACTAGTCGAGAATTCAAGTCCACAAGTTAAAAATCGAGTACTGAAAGTCGAAAGTACCTGGCAAGCTAATTCTCCGTCACAGATGCTTCAAATGCTCCAGTACCACCAGAACAGAATCAGGGAAGAGCAGGAACACGAAAGGAGACGTATGAAAGACACGAAAATGAAAGTATTAGTTGCACAATCTGTGCCACGAGACAGTCAGAAGAGGGGTCCGAATCAAGCCAGTCATCCTGCAGTTCCCGTGAAAGGGACATGCAATTACTGTAAACAGCCAGGTCATTTTATAAACGAATGTGCAGTTCTGAAACATAACATAGCTACTGGTAAAACTAAAGAAAGACCACGTCCGCCTAGACAAGAACAAGTTTCACAGACTTCCCAGCCACCCCAGAATGCACAACAGACAGTTACAGTACCGCAGCCTATTGCTGCAACACAGCATGTCACACAACAAATGTACCAGTATGCACAGTCAGAGTATCCAGATTATCAGCCATATTCATGAAACAGCCTAGAGAGGGAGGTAGGCTTGCCTCTCATCGAGATACCTGTAGATCAAGAGGGTCCCTATGTGCATAGTCAAGTATTAGGGAAAGACAGAAAGTTTCTGATTGATACAGGGGCAAGTAGGACTACCATCAGTCATGACGAGGTTCCAGGGGCTCCACTCTCAGGCTCTAGAAATGTTTCCCTTGGATTTTCAGGAAAGCCTATTGTTAATGAAATATCGAAACCAGTTACTCTAGAAGTTGGTCCATTGTCCCGAACTACAGATTTGTTACTCACGAAGTCTTGTCCAGAAAATTTGTTAGGCATTAAAACACTGAAAGAATTAGGAGCAGTTATATGCTGCTCCCCAGAAGGGGTCCGTCTGTTCCTCCGAGATTTCAAAGGTCATTATGTATTACGTGATTTTGATCCGAGGTTATTGAATGTACCACAGCATTTATGGGCGCAAGGTCCAACTGATGTAGGTTGTATGCATATCACACCCCATCGTGTGACTCTGAAGCAAGGTGTTGTTTTACCACGAATCAGACGGTACAAATTGCCACCTGAGGCTGTAGCAGCCTTATCCAAAATTATTGACGAACTTATTGTTCAAGGAGTGGTTGTAGAAACTGACTCAAATGTATGTAATTCTCCTATCATTCCAGTCCTGAAACGTACTGATCCAAATGCACCTCCAGTTTATCGATTAGTGATTGACCTTCGAGAACTTAATAAGTGTATCATACCACAGTACCCTGTGGTCCCAGACATTTCTTCCCTATTGACAGCCATTGATTCTGAAGCTACGTTCTTCACAGTTATCGATCTCAAGAACGCATTTTTCAGTGTCCCCATTCATCCAGACAGCCAGTTCCTTTTCGGATTCTGTTTAAATGGAAGAAGCTATAAATTCACACGAGCACCTCAAGGTTTTACAGAAAGCCCTAGCATTTATAGTCAAGCACTCAAGAGACAACTAGACAATATTCACATGCCAACTGACACTGCCCTGCTCCAGTATGTCGATGATCTACTGATCACAGCCCGTTCTGAACGTGACTGCGAGCGTGCGTCACTTACAGTTCTGTATTTTCTGGCCGAGATGGGGCACAAGGTGTCCCCTTCCAAATTGCAATTCTGTGTCCAGCAAGTGGTCTACTTAGGACACTTACTGTCCAAGAGGGGTTGGCAGTTGACACCTGACCGTATCCAGTTAATAGCACGTCTTCCACAGCCCAAGACACAGAAGGAGGTGCGAGCTTTTATCGGCCTCACTTCTTACTGCAGACAATGGATTCCTCAGTATGCATTTCTAGCCAAGCCACTGATACAGTTAACGACACAGGAGGCAGCCGTATCGACTGTCCTCCCTTGGACCCAGGAACATACACTTGTTTTTAATGAATTAAAGAAAACTTTATGTAATGCACCTGTTCTAGCAACACCGAACTACAGTAAGCCTTTTACACTTTTTGTCACAGAACGTGATGGTACTGCATTATCCGTTCTCACACAAGATCAAGCAGGACAATACAAGCCCTGTGCTTATTTTTCTAGCACATTAGATCCAGTGGCCCAGGCTCTGCCTGCGTGCCTCAAGTCAGTTGCAGCCACAGCTCTAGCTATCAGACAAAGTGATTCCATAGTGTTGGGACACTCCCTGACAGTACAGGTTCCACACTCCGTGGAAGTTCTTTTAAACCGAACACAGACTCAGCATTTGACAATTGCACGTTTAACAGGTTATGAACTGACATTATTTCAGCCACACATAGAAATCAGACGCTGCAACATTTTAAATCCAGCTACACTGTTACCATCCGCTACTTCAAATCCTGCCACACATGACTGTGTGGAAGTTGTCAACACCATGACAAAGCCAAGGCAAGATCTGACAGATATTGCATTACCTGATCCCGACCTGACACTTTATGTGGATGGTTCATGTATGAGAACAAGTACAGGAGAACTAGTAGCCGCGTATGCAGTGACTACTGAAACTGAAGTTATAGAAACACATCGTATTGACACCCTGTCTGCTCAAGCAGCAGAGCTTGTCGCTCTGACCCAAGCCTGCATACGTGCCAAGAACCTAAAAGTAAACATATACACAGATTCACGTTACGCATTCGGAGTCGTACACGACTTTGGAGTGCTCTGGCAGGAGAGAGGTTTCATGACTTCTCATGGAACCAAGATTCAGCATGGTCTCCTCATTCAAGCTCTGTTAGATGCAATACATTTACCGACAGCTATTGCTATCATGAAGTGCAAGGCACATACGAAAGTCACTGACATCATTTCCCAGGGTAACGATCTAGCAGATCGAACAGCAGAGCTCACAGCTCAGACTCCAGACATTCCAGTCAACACGACACCGACACACATTCCAGAACAGACTACTTGTATGACAGTTAAGGACCCTACCCAAGATGTCATAGACATACAGTTACATGCTACTCCCGATGAAATCAAGAAATGGTCCGAACAAGGAGGGGTCCAGACAGATCAAGGATGGGTGACGAAGGGAAAAGCCACATGGTTTCTCCCCGATTCTATGGTTCAAGTCATTATCAACACCGCACATAGTCCAGCACATTTAGGAGAAAAAGCCATGTTAGACAGTATCCAGAACCTTTGGTTCAACAAGCATTTACGAGCAGCCGCCAAACAGAAAGTACGTACCTGTATGATATGTTGTCAGTTCAATCCAGGTAAAAGTGTCCCGGTGGAACAAGGTGGATTTCAACCTCCTGACCACCCTTTTGAAGTCCTCCAGATGGATTATATTCAGATGGAGAGATGTCGAGGTTTGTCCTCGTAGTTGTATGCGCTTTGTCCAGGTGGACAGAAGCATATCCAGTTCCAGATTACACAGCTGCGACCACTGCCAGGCAGTTGGTTCGTGAGTATTTTCCCCGCTATGGATTACCTAGGGTCGTGTATTCAGATACCGGCCAGCCATTCTCATCTGAGCTCATGAAACAAGTATCCCTTCTGTTAGGGTACCAGTGGAAGTTCCATTGTGTACGCCATCCTGAAGCAGCCGGTCTCGTAGAGAGACATAACCAGACTTTGAAAATCCGCATAGCCAAAGTGTGTGCAGAGAAAGGTGTAGATTGGATAGTAGCACTGCCAGTTGCCCTTTTCTATATGAGAATGGTCGCTCACTCCCGTTCAGGTCTATCTCCCTATGAGATAGTATTTGGTCGCCCCCCTAACATGTGGGGTACACCTAGACCCCGTAGCAATACCGATATTGACAGTAATATGTTGACAGATTACCTTGCCTCCTTGATGTCTGCACTACAATCTTGTCGTTCACAGGTTGCCGCTGCATTTCCAGACAACACCGAGGTGAAACCACATGAAGTCGTTCCGGATGACATGGTCCTTATAAGGAACTTTGATCGTTCAAGTCCGCTGGAGCCCCGTTGGAAGCAGCCCCGCCTGGTCCTCCTCACCACCCGGACAGCAGTGAAGGTCGAGAATCGTAAAGGGTGGCTACATATGAGCCACGTCAAAAAATTCCATGGACTGAAACCTAAAACATTTCTTAAGAACTGTCCAGACTATGAATCTAAAATTCCCCTGTTAGAGAAAACTCCGCAGCAGGAGTATAAAGCAAAGCTCCGGTCTAGTAAAGTAAGTCAGCCAGTTTAATTGTCTAAGTCCCTCTCGGGTGAAACGGTTAGACAGGTTCCTGACATGTATGAGACAGACCCACACAGTGAGAGAGTTAGTCAAAACTCTAAAAGATGTATTATCGTTCTATTCTTTTTGCTATTCCTGAGTCTTATGGTTACATGCATAAGTTATGCTTTCCATTTATGTTTTCCTATTTCACATGTACTTATGTTTTCTAATGTTACAGTAGAGCACACATTTAGTCATCTGCCTCCTCACGAGTTATCCTATCGTCTTGCTATGCGTAACAATACTTTTATCCGAATGTTGCACTATTCACACCAGACCAGCAATGCCACTAATTGTTGGGTGTGCGGTCGACTCCCCCCTTTCCAGACACCGAAGGGAGTTCTGCCACTCTTTCCCTATCCGTTTTCACATAATGGTTCGTGTGGAGCATGGTCCACGTTAACGTCATCCTCAACTGATATGTCCTTTCTGAATCGTACATGTTTCCCAGACAAGCAAGGTCTTACCCATAGAACAGGGTTAGATCTAGAAAATGAAGTATATGATTTAGGTAATTATTCCTCGAATTTCATGGTCTTGAATGTTCAATCCGATACTACTCCAGATTTGCCTGCTATTTCAGTACTACCGGTCAAAGGCGAATTATGTGTCAGAAAGAATGGTTCCGCACATGTAGGACATAGTGATTGTACTACTATGGTCGAGTATAGTGACAGTGGGAAATCTATTTTCAAAGCCTCACGTCATTCTTATTTTGTTTGTGGTCAGACCGCATATGTTCGTCTGCCCCTCGATTGGGATGGAACATGTTATATTGCCTTCCTACTGCCACCAGTTTTCCTAGCCCCATCCGATTATCACAGAAACACACATCTAGTACACATTAGACATAGAAGGGAGACTGAGTCCCCAATTGTCGATCAAACTGAAACTGCTCTAGAACAATATCAAGACTTCAATAAAGGTTTCTTTTTCTTTATAGGCCCTGTCCAGAACAGTAAGTTAATACGT
This sequence comes from Lissotriton helveticus, assembly GCF_964261635.1. Classification (NCBI taxonomy): domain Eukaryota; kingdom Metazoa; phylum Chordata; class Amphibia; order Caudata; family Salamandridae; genus Lissotriton; species Lissotriton helveticus. The sequence continues at coordinate 368,524,594 of NC_136061.1, forward strand.
AGGTTAACCAGAACCCTTGAAGCAGTAGTGAATGAGACTACTTCCGCTCTAGGTAACTTAACCGAAGAACAATCTGCTATGCGTTTTGTCGTGCTCCAAAATCGTCTCGTTCTTGACGTCATACTGGCCGATAGAGGAGGAGCTTGTAGAGTCATCGGATCTAGTTGCTGCATTTTCATTCCTAATAACGCGCCGTCTGTTTATTCAGCTATAACCAGACTTCATAAAATTGCCCATCAGTTACACCAGAATCCAGGCACCTGGACATGGTCCGGCTGGCTCTGGAGTATCATATCTGCCTGGGGATGGAAAGTATTGTCATTCCTAGGTATAGCAGTAATGATCATATTCAGTTGCTGCCTCTGTTTACAATGTGGCCCTGCGATTTGCGGCATGTGTGCTACCTCTTGTATTCCTAGTCCTAAATCCCGTTCCAAGACAATTCGAGACGAGCAAATGATGCTATATGAACAGATAGATGGTATCATGAATATTGATGTTTCCTGATGGAAACGTAGGGCACAAGGAGGGAATGTGGAAAAGTAAATTTTGCCATGTTGTATGTGCCTACGTGTTCCCCATCCTATGTTATATGTGCATGATCGATATGCATGTATCCCCTCATGTTCGATTAAAGACGCAATTATAGTTGTGTCCAACTCTAGTATGCCAGTTTCCAGTTCTCGTGAAAGCAACGAGTATTAGGCCTATGTTGCCACGTTTCGCAGTGTGCACGTTAATTCATTGAATTGTCCCCGTTCCTAGGCCTCAAAAAGGCCCGGACATCAGATTCAGCTCCAGTCTCCTGAACCGACTCCGAGGAGCGATGCAGCCCCCACCTGCATCCCTGACCCTTCACTTATTTCCTGCCTCGCGGTGCCCGGCCCGGCCTGGCTCTGCCTGCCTGTCTGCCAAGAGTATGTTATGCTTCTAGTTATCAGTCCAGCCCTCCTTCTCTGCATTCCTAAGCTACTGAACTGCATCAATAATTTCAGCTATGGTCTAGTCTTTCTGTCTCCATGTAAGAGAAATACTGTATTAATATTCATAGAATATTCCTAGCACACGCAATACATGTAGAATAATACATGCTCCAGTCTTAGAGTCAAGTAGCCTTTGCCCTGATAACTTTTGGATTCTATCAACATGTACTCCAAACACCAGATACCAGATATGCTATAGGTACATGTCGTCCTGACACCGCAGACTTTAGTCTCCTCTTCTAGCGCAGAAGTCATAGCCCCCAGTTCTCCCTGGTAACACGTCATTGCCCGTTTGCGCGCACCACTAGGTTAAAGGTCCCAGCTGCTCGAGTAGCCCCCTCCATGTTTCCGCCCCATTCATGACACTTCTGTGACGTTCATATCACATGTCTCAATGCACGCCCTGTACACGCCTTCTTTCTCCACCCATGCACTCTTATCTTACGTTTGTCATAAGTTACGCCTACTGTATGTAATGTAATTGAAATGTATTACTATATATATGTTGTACTGTCGATGAAGCATGGCAGCTGCCTTCCTTCCTTCCTTCCTGTTTTATTTCAGGCTGTCCCGTTCCAGTCCCTTCCCTTTTGCCTGAATAAATCCTTTTGACTCGGACACATCGGATCCTGCCTCTTATTTATTGAGCTATCTGTTATTGTTAATATAGTCAAAAATAGTCCCGGTATTATTTATTTATATACCACAAGTAGGAATAATATCAATGATTTTCCGCAGGGTTTTTAGCGTGCCAAAACACTTGCCTGTTATTTTGCTAACTTGGGATCTACCGGAAAGGTCCGAATCGATCATAATCCCTAAGTTTTTGACTTTATCAACAGGACAGGGGAGTTCCCCCAAGGCCGTAGGCCACCATGCCTCAGACCATATCGATGTTTTGTTCCCCACCACCAATACCTCTGTCTTGTCTCCATTTAAGCGGAGGCAATTGTTGTCCATCCAAGTGGCAACAGCCGCCATGCAGCTGGAGAAATTGGTGGCGTATTCCTCGCTGTCTGGGGTGAGTTTAAACATCAACTGCGTGTCATCGGCGTAGCTTACAATGCCCACCCCAAAGTTTTCTGCAACGTGAGCCAGGGGTTCCATATAGATGTTGAATAAGGTAGGGCTCAAACTAGAGCCCCTGTGGAACTCCATGGCTCACGCTACGAGAAGATGATTTAAAGGGTGGGCAGTGCAGCTGAAACGATCTTTTGGTGAGAAAAGATTCAAGCCACCGTAGTGCCTGATCTTTCACTCCTATATCCGAGAGTCGAGACAGCAGCGTGGAGTGCAGCACAGTATCAAACGCTGCGCTTAGGTCTAACATGACCAACGCTGCTGTCTCTCCCTCGTCCACCATCTTACGGATACATTCCGTAGAGTACAGCACAGCTGACTCTGTGGAGTAGCCAGGTCTAAAACCCGATTGCGAGGGGTGGAGTATAGTTTCCTTTTCTAGAAAGGCCATGAGCTGTTTATTAACTATTTTTTCTATTATCTTGGCACATTGCGGCAGGAGAGAAATGGGTCTGAGGTTTTGGAACTGAGTGATAGGGATATTAGGTTTCTTTTTTAGCGGTATGACTTGTGCTGTTTTCCAGGCTTCAGTGGGCTGAGCATCAGGGCAACTTGTCAGACCATGTCTTGAACTCGGAGGGCACTGCAAGACAGTTACAGTGGTGGCTCACGGACCGTGATTGGGTCAGCGGCAGATCCCTCTCCCTACCCCAACCGAAGCACGTAGTTGTGACGGACGCGTCCCTCCAGGGCTGGGGGGGGGGGCACATGGGAGAGGCAGAGATCAGAGGCCTCTGGTCCCCGGTGGAGTCCTGGCTCCACATCAACCTTCTGGAGCTGAGGGTGATCCGGCTTGCTCTGAAGGCATTCCTCCCCACTGTCCGGGGGAGTGTAGTGTAGGTGTTCACGGACAACACCACCGCCATGTGGTATTGCAATAAACAGGGCGGGGTGGGGTCGTGGACCCTTTGCCCGGAGGCTCTGCGCCTCTGGCAGGGGCTGGAACATCAGGGTGTGACCCTGGTGGTTCAACACCTGGCAGGTTCCCTGAACGCCAGGGCGGACGAACTCAGACGTCGGTGCATGATGGATTCCAAATGGCGTCTGAACTCGGATGAGGCGCAAGGCCTTTTTCAGTAGTGGGGAGAGCCTTGGTTAGATCTATTCGCCACAGAAGAGAACGCGCAATGTCATCAGTTCTGCGCGTTGGAATTTTCAAGGCGGCACTCTCTCGGAGATGCTTTTTGTTGCGAGTGGAGTTGCGGTCTGTTGTATGCCTTTCCGCCTATACCATTTCTGCCCAGAGTGCTGAAGAAGATCAGACGCGACCGGGCCCAAGTCATCCTTGTGGCTCCGGACTGGGCATGAAGATACTGGTATCCCGAGCTACTCAGCATGTCAGTCGATCCCACGATTCGTCTGCCTTTTCGGGAGGTCCTTCTGTCGCAGCAGCAGGTGACGGTCCTCTCCCGAACCTGTCCATTCTCTACTTACATGCGTGGAGATTGAGCGGCGGCAGTTGAGGCCATTTGACTTGCCTTCGGAAGTCCGTAATGTGATTCTGGCAGCCAGGCGTCCCTCCACAAAATCGGTATACGCCTGCAGGTGGAACAAATTTGTGGCATGGTGCACAGCAAAGGCTGTGGATCCCCTTTCTACCCCTCTTTCAGAGGTTCTCCTCTTTCTTCTTTCTCTTGCCCAGCAGGGCTCTGCTCTGGGCACTCTAAAGGGCTACCTCTCTGCCATTTCCGCCTTCTTAAGGCTCCCTGATCAGCCCTCTTTGTTCAAGTCCCCGGTTGTACATAGGTTTTTGAAGGGCATCACTCATGTTTCCTCCTGTTCCTTTCGTGATGCCTCAATGGTACTTGAACCTTGTTCTGACTTATCTGATGTGCGCTCCCTTCGAGCCCCTCCATAACTGTCCTCTTCGTCTCCTTACTCTTAAGACTGCATTCCTGGTTGACATCACCTCTGCGAGGAGAGTGAGTGAGCTCCAGGCTTTCTTCTCAACCTCCCTTCCTTTCTGTCCATCTGGGCAAAGTTGTGTTGCAGACGCGACCCTCTTTCCTGCCCAAGGTAGTCACAGCCTTCCACATCGGGCAGTCCATCACCTTGCCCACCTTCTTTCCGCCTCCTCATCCCTCGAAAGAGGAAGAGAGGCTCCACCGTCTGGACCCAAAACGTGCGCTCTCATATAATCTGGATCGCACACGCCAGTTCTGGGTGGATGACCAACTCTTTGTTGGTTACGTGGGCGCTAAGAAGGGACAGGCGGTGCACAAACTGACCATTTCTCGATGGGTCGTCTTGTACATCAAGGCTTGTTACTCTCTGGCTAAAAAGGAGCCTCCTGTGGGGCTACGTGCCCATTCCACTCGGGCCACGGCGGCTACTACTGCCCTGGGTTGGGGAGTCCCCTTGCAGGACATCTGTCAGGCAGCTACGTGGGCCTCGCTGCACACGTTCGCAAGACACTACTGCCTGGACAGCCAAGTCCGGAGAGATGGCTTTTTTGGCCGTTCCGTTCTCCAGGACTTTCTGGTGTGATCATTGGTTTGCAGACCCACCACCAGGGTTGGTATTGCTGGGGTATCCATTCTAAGGTAAGGAATCTAATACTAACCTGTTTCTTTCAGATGCACAAATTACTTACCTTCGGTAACGATATATCTGTAAGAAATATTAGTTAGTATTGGATTCCTTACTGCCCCTTCCATCCTCCCCGTTCTGCGAACCAATATCTAGGGTTAAGGTCATCCCCTTTCAGGGCCCTAGTTTTTATGTCACCAGTGTTGGATTTTATCATGGCTCTGCGTTTCTGGCGCGGAAAAGCTGTGTATAAGAACTGACGTCAGCGCGCGAGGGCGGTGTCTAAGTACTCCGACGTCATCCCGGTGCCGCCGCTGCTGACGGACGCAGAGCTGCAGACGACGCCTACCGACGCGCAGGGGTACTGCTACGCAAAATTTTCCAGATCCAGTCTGATGCCTGGGGATATTCTAAGGTAAGGAATCCAATATGAACGACTGTTTCTTACAGATATATCGTTACCGAAGGTAAGTAACTTGTGCACCTGGGAAGTTGCAGAGAGCACCTGCATTTAATTTGTGGTGCGCAGAGGTGTTTGCAACTACAGATGATGAAGAAATGTCTTGATTGCAGAGAGCAGCTGTGCACATGTAACAAGGTGTGTACATAAAAAATGTCAAGTCCCTTTGTGGTATGACAGACCGCTTCGGGGAAAATGTTATTCTGACCTTTAATTTTACCCATCACAACAGATGGTTTAAATAAAGAGGGTTCATGATGTAAATGCAAAAAAAGCCCAAATGGCCAACAATGAACCCTAACCGTGCTCACTTCCAGGTCTTGCTGAACAAACAATTTAACAAGCAATAGTGCATCCAAATGGTTGGCCTGCTTGAGTGTATGATAAGCACCACTCTAAACAACAAATTTCTCCCAACATGCATTGCTTTTATCAAATGGCAGCAAACTGCAAGAATGACATTAATACTGTGCGCAAATCAAACTGCGCAATCTCCACTTATGGAGTTGTAAATTGCGAAGACTGTTTCAGGACCTTCAGTTGCTGAGAAGTGGTAGCTGGATCGAATGGCAGATGGTCATGCTCAGAAACGTTTGGTACCATACTGTCCTGGTGCATTCTAGGGTGATTAATATGTATGGCCAGGTCCTTAGTGAGTTTCCTCCGAACTCGAGGCAGGCCAGGTAGTTATGGCAGCACGTACAGCGTACACTTGTCTCATCAGCAAGAATGTGTCAGCCAGTTAATATCCTGGAGGGAACACCAGTGCACAGTAAATTTGACACTGCATTCTCAATTGTGGCAAACGGATCAGACCAGAGCAAGCCCCAATGATCTAAGATGTCCCTTGGTAGCTCAGAATAGATATACCACTCTTGATCTGCTAGCTAGTATGCTTTTGCATTCAGAGATCCTTCTAGATGGTTGGCTACTAGAAAGATAACCTGCTTGTCCAACTGTCTCCTGAGACGTAGGCCTCTTTGCACAGAATCTAGACCTGATTCTGCTCTGCCTGCTGCAGGTCCATATGGCGGTTGCATGGTCTTTGGTAAAATATACAGCATCTTGAAGGATAGAGGGGATGCCCGAAGCTCCAGAACATTTACATGATGCTGGCTCTCTGGCATACACCATAGCCTCTAGCGCCACCTCCCCCAAACAACTCCAGCAGGTGACCCCCACCCCTCCCAACAATTGCACATCCGCCACAACTGTGAAGCCTGCGTGGGGGAAGGGAAAGTGGCTAGGGCAGGTCAGGTTGGGTCTTGTTTCCTAACACAGAATATCGTGAGCCATCTCCTGTGAGCGCTGGATGGAGAATGGATGCTGGGCGCACGAAAACCTGAGGTTCCACTGCAAGGACCTGCGTGTGCCATCTGGGCGAGGAAAATGCACAAGGCTAGGAGTACAAGAACCTTCAGAGCTGCCCTCATAGAGACCCCGGATTGAGGCTGAAATATTGGGATTGCATCCTGCATTTAATGTAATGACTGCAGCTGTGGAAAGGCCTTTAATGCAGCCATGTGTAGGACAGCTCCAAAGAAGGAAATCCTCTGCATGGAGCTTAGGTAGGACTTTGGCCCTTTTATGGAAAATCCCAAAGATTTCGGGAGTTTAAGGATTAAGGCATGCAGGTGAGAACCATTTTTGAAACTCAGAATAGGCTTTTATTTGTTAAACTGCATCTAATCCGCTAAACGTAGTATAGCGCCTAGGAGAAGTAAATGAGGGTGTTAATGATATAGCTTCCATGGCAATAATATTGAAGTATTTCTTATTGTTTACATTATTCATAAACTTCCTTTCTGCCGTACTGTTCATATTAATTGTGGTAACAATTCGTCTTGTGTGCTTAAGACTAGGGTTTTAGTATTAAAATAAAGGTTTTAAAAACATGTATCCTGTATTCCCTACAGTGGTGGGGCTAAAGCATCTTGGGGCTGTATTACATTAGTGCCCCCGAGGGCGCAATGGGCGTTTACGCCTGCTTTGCGTGCCCGTGGTGCACTTTGGTATTACAGAAGGGGCCGCAGAAGCTTGTGCAGCCCCTTCTGAACTATCAAAGTGCCCCGGAGGTAGGCAAAGTGGGCGCAAACACCTGTTGCACCCACATGGCACTAATGTAATGCGACCCCTGGCGCTTAAACTCTGGAACCATCTTGCACTTTCTTTGCCAGAGCACCTCCCAGATCACAGAAATGCTGTTTGAAACGCGTAAGGCTAATTGACTGTGCCTATGTTTTGTAGTCTGCGCTGCTGCCTTATAACGGAGTTTTACCAACGGAAAGTGCATCCTAAAGTCTTGGGCACTTGTGGAACTCTATGTATCAAACGCGGCGGTCCAGCCGTGGGGATTGCACTACCGCCGAAAAAGCAGCCCGGTGGCCCTGCACATAGGAGCCAACTTCGGACCTTTGGTATGGCGAATATTCATATTGCAACACAGTACACACTTCATGGGGAGCCCACTTATGGCTGAATTGTTAGAATATATATTACGAGAGGCAGCACAAACTTTATTACAAATCGAGGCTTTATGTAAAAGACTACTGCTCCCACAATACATCTGTGAATATTAAGTGAGGCCGCACCTGGGGCCATTAAAGGTACTTGTGATATTTAAGCAGCGGTCTTTGTGCTCTTTCATTTGATTCTATGGGAATTGCATAGAGAAAAATTGCTTTGATTCCTGCCCAGCCTCCCCCCCCTTTTGTCACCCTTGTGTGACAGATAACCCCAAAACTTCACGCTAACCAGCTGAGATGGATGAACTTTTTCTTTGAAACGTTTTGTGAAATGTCTCCCAAGTGAATAGTAAAACAAATGCTCTCCCTACGGAAAGTCTCAGCTAACTATGACTGCTGTGGCGACTGCCACTGTGTTATATATATATAACGCAGTTCGTATCATTAGACTGCAGCTGCAACCTAATTAGCGGAGCTAGCTGACCTCACGGCATTGGGAGGGCCTTAATACTTTAAAGGAGGAAGTTGGACTCACCTCGTTACAGCGACGGCATCTGAGGAAGGCTCATGGGAGCAGAAATGCATTATGCCACACAAGCTGCTAAATAAAGAACCCCTGCCAAGTTCCCCGCTGTGTCTTTTTGCTTCTGTGATGGAGAGGTAGTTTTCGGATATTTCACGCGCTTGCCAGTGCGCGTTCAGAGGACCCGTTCTCCAAGTGTCCTGCAGCATACTGGTGATGTGGCATTTTGTTTTTCCAAGGTATCAGACCCTGCAGGACTGCCTCCGGATCAAGCCTGGCAAGTGGCCGCTGAGCAATACAGCCCGTGACTGCACGGGGAAGAGGGATCATGGACTCACCGATTCACGGCCCAGCTTGACTGTGTATTCAGGGAGGGAACGTTGGGGACTTGAGTGAGTTCCGGATTTTAGCTTTGGGGTTTGGCCTCAACATTAAACTTCCTCCCTTACCTGGCAATTCAGCGTCCATTGCAGGACAATAAAACAGCCCCGCACCCGGTGTTACTGGAGAGATGGATTCCGGGAGCTGCAATTCGTATCATTAGACTGCAGCTGCAACCTAATTAGCGGAGCTAGCTGACCTCACGGCATTGGGAGGGCCTTAATACTTTAAAGGAGGAAGTTGGACTCACCTTGTTACAGCGATGGCATCTGAGGAAGGCTCATGGGAGCCGAAATGCATTATGCCACACAAGCTGCTAAATAAAGAACCCCTGCCAAGTCCCCTGCTGTGTCCTCTTGCTTCTGTGATGGAGATAGATATATATATATATATATATATATATATATATATATATATATACATATATACATACATACACTCGCGTGTCCAAGAACACAAGCCAAACTCACGGGGCTGCTTTGACAAGGCTTTATTCCAACCACAACGAAGCTTGAATAGCTTGACAAACAGGGAGACTTCAATTCAATTCTGTTTCGCCCAAGTCCCTGACGCGTTTCGAAGGCGTCTGCCTTCTTCCTCAGAGGGTGACGATGATTAACAGGTGAGCAGCAGGACGGGCCTTAATGAAAGATGAAGGCACGCCCCTGGATGGGTTGTGCTAATGCAGCAGTGCCTCATGGTCCTTGTAGTCCTGCTGATGATTTCTTGCCGCATATTGCGTCACTCTCCCACTTTGTCAACTGTGGTGGCAAAGTCTTGCTTAGAAGCCCCTCGCCAGCCAGGCAGCGCTTTGGTCGATGAGCAGGAAAACGGTAAATACCGTAAAACCAACGAGCTGGATGCTCGTCCTATCAGGACTCCTCCCTCGACGATGTCTGGCGGTGCTAGGCGCAATGCAGTTGCCCTGCGACGCTCCGTTTCCCCATCAAGGCGCTGGCACTCTTGTGGCGGGTGCGGCTGGGAAGGTGATGGGACCGTCCAAAAATGAAAGCTCGCGTGTCCAAGAACACAAGCCAAACTCACGGGGCTGCTTTGACAAGGCTTTATTCCAACCACAACGAAGCTTGAATAGCTTGACAAACAGGGAGACTTCAATTCAATTCTGTTTCGCCCAAGTCCCTGACGCGTTTCGAAGGCGTCTGCCTTCTTCCTCAGAGGGTGACGATGATTAACAGGTGAGCAGCAGGACGGGCCTTAATGAAAGATGAAGGCACGCCCCTGGATGGGTTGTGCTAATGCAGCAGTGCCTCATGGTCCTTGTAGTCCTGCTGATGATTTCTTGCCGCATATTGCGTCACTCTCCCACTTTGTCAACTGTGGTGGCAAAGTCTTGCTTAGAAGCCCCTCGCCAGCCAGGCAGCGCTTTGGTCGATGAGCAGGAAAACGGTAAATACCGTAAAACCAACGAGCTGGATGCTCGTCCTATCAGGACTCCTCCCTCGACGATGTCTGGCGGTGCTAGGCGCAATGCAGTTGCCCTGCGACGCTCCGTTTCCCCATCAAGGCGCTGGCACTCTTGTGGCGGGTGCGGCTGGGAAGGTGATGGGACCGTCCAAAAATGAAAGCTCGCGTGTCCAAGAACACAAGCCAAACTCACGGGGCTGCTTTGACAAGGCTTTATTCCAACCACAACGAAGCTTGAATAGCTTGACAAACAGGGAGACTTCAATTCAATTCTGTTTCGCCCAAGTCCCTGACGCGTTTCGAAGGCGTCTGCCTTCTTCCTCAGAGGGTGACGATGATTAACAGGTGAGCAGCAGGACGGGCCTTAATGAAAGATGAAGGCACGCCCCTGGATGGGTTGTGCTAATGCAGCAGTGCCTCATGGTCCTTGTAGTCCTGCTGATGATTTCTTGCCGCATATTGCGTCACTCTCCCACTTTGTCAACTGTGGTGGCAAAGTCTTGCTTAGAAGCCCCTCGCCAGCCAGGCAGCGCTTTGGTCGATGAGCAGGAAAACGGTAAATACCGTAAAACCAACGAGCTGGATGCTCGTCCTATCAGGACTCCTCCCTCGACGATGTCTGGCGGTGCTAGGCGCAATGCAGTTGCCCTGCGACGCTCCGTTTCCCCATCAAGGCGCTGGCACTCTTGTGGCGGGTGCGGCTGGGAAGGTGATGGGACCGTCCAAAAATGAAAGCTCGCGTGTCCAAGAACACAAGCCAAACTCACGGGGCTGCTTTGACAAGGCTTTATTCCAACCACAACGAAGCTTGAATAGCTTGACAAACAGGGAGACTTCAATTCAATTCTGTTTCGCCCAAGTCCCTGACGCGTTTCGAAGGCGTCTGCCTTCTTCCTCAGAGGGTGACGATGATTAACAGGTGAGCAGCAGGACGGGCCTTAATGAAAGATGAAGGCACGCCCCTGGATGGGTTGTGCTAATGCAGCAGTGCCTCATGGTCCTTGTAGTCCTGCTGATGATTTCTTGCCGCATATTGCGTCACTCTCCCACTTTGTCAACTGTGGTGGCAAAGTCTTGCTTAGAAGCCCCTCGCCAGCCAGGCAGCGCTTTGGTCGATGAGCAGGAAAACGGTAAATACCGTAAAACCAACGAGCTGGATGCTCGTCCTATCAGGACTCCTCCCTCGACGATGTCTGGCGGTGCTAGGCGCAATGCAGTTGCCCTGCGACGCTCCGTTTCCCCATCAAGGCGCTGGCACTCTTGTGGCGGGTGCGGCTGGGAAGGTGATGGGACCGTCCAAAAATGAAAGCTCGCGTGTCCAAGAACACAAGCCAAACTCACGGGGCTGCTTTGACAAGATATATATATATAGATAGATAGATAGATATATAGATAAATAGATAGATAGATATGTCCTTCATTCAGAGTGGTAGCCTTGCAGAAAGTGCTGCAGTTGGTTTGAGTGAGAGTGTGTACGACTTCTCTAGATGTCCAGGATCCCTGCTTGCCTATACCCATCTACCACAAGCATTGCAACTACCTATAGAGGGTATCACTAGAAAGTCAAACTGCTTTTCTTTATTCTCAAAGCAGTGGCAATTATATTATGAACTAACTGGACCCAGTGGCAGCTTAACGGCAATGCCCAGGCTATCAAGTCTTCACGTATCAAGGGGAGAACCTTGATCAAGGGCAAAAGATATATGCAGGAACACACACAGCCGTGCAGCTGACTGGGCCTCTCACTCAGTGTGGCCAAGTCTCATCTATGCCCTACTACTTGAAGCTAGCTTGAATGCCAGAGTAGGCGAGGCCTTTCCAATGGAAGGGAGTTGTATGCATTCGGTCCGTTACTCAGCATATCTGAAAAACTAGTATTAACATCGGTCTGTCACCAAGTCTTTACAGGGCAGAATGTCATCCTGCATCCCACTGATTCTGTACTGCACAATATGAATGCACCTTCTGCAGGAACAGTTATTTGCTCAGTAACTCCAAGTATACATATACTTTGACAGCTGCACCAAGGTGACAAAATTAAAAACACCTGGACATGGTAATTAGATCAACACAAACTAAAGCAAGGTGTACCTTTTCAACCTCAGATGACTCATTTTGTTATGCCTATGGATGAATCAGTGTAAGGTTAAGGAGTCCAACATAATGATTTATAAACAAGAGATCATTGCTCATCCCAGGAGAAGGGCATTCACTTCACTGTCCTGGTAGTGCAAAACAAAGTCTACTAACTTTCCTTCCAAGACTGGAGAATTTGCAAGTGCTAGTGATGATGAACAGCACAACCTCCATGGTCTATATCAATAAGCAGGGCAGCGCAAAGTTTCTTTGGAAATGGGCGATAGAGCACGGAATCTCATTGACGACAGAACCGCTCGCTGGAGTCTTCAACGTGAGCGAATACCTACAGCAGGACAGCAAGCATCTCCCATGAGTGGGAGCTATCGCAAGATCTGACTGGTGCTTGGCCATTAGATTTATTTGTAACAATATCAAATAAGAAATGCTGATTTTCACCAGACGAACCGTGAGATTGAAAACATATCTCTCCTCAACCCTGGATACCACTGTCAAGACCTTTGCTTAAGCCTTTCCACCACATCCCCTCGCCCTGAAAGTAATTAGCAAAGTCAAGAGAGAGTCTTGCTAGGTGATTCTCATATCCCATGATTGTGACCACCAGTATTGTTTCACCAACCTTTTCCATTTCTCTAAAGTTCTACCTACCCCTCTGGAGCCTCATCATAACCTCCTATCCAGGGAGAACAACAGATTCTTTTCCACTTCCTGTCCCTCCTTAAACTTAGCCGAATGGATTCCTAGAGCACACAGTTTGATATTCCTTTAAATACCTGTCTCTTTCCGTCTCAGGCCGGGGAGTCCCCAACCACCGAAATATATTAAGTGAAGTAAAGAGGTTGTGTCTAGTATCAGTATAATAGTCTGCATCCGATAACTAAAAAGCCAACACCATTCAACCTTCTCAGTAACTCTACTTTGACGTCTTTTGTTTTTTCTTAACAGAATTGGGAAGAGGATGTAGCATAATGGCTACGGCGGTGGATCTCAAAACTTGGGAACCCGGTTGGAGTCACGGCAGTAACGCTCAACATCCTGTGATTCTGGGCAAATCACTTAATCTCCAGTGCCTAACAAAATGAATGTGTCCTTGTGTAAGTAACTGGTGCTCATGTAAAGCGCTCTGATACCCAATACCTTTGGATCAAGTACCCGCTATATAAAACTCCATGAAAAAAATTTGACACATTATACTGTGTTTCCTCCCTAACCTTCCTTAAAGTCGCCACTGGCTTCTCCAACCAGCTAATCTTGGGCTCAGTTCACTGAGCTGTCTATGCAACAAACTTAGGGCCTTGTTAGATCTATTAACTGCGTCTCGATTGGACCACTGTGCAGCATACATTTTTGTACTTGGTGCCAACATTCCGTCTCGGTGTCTAAAGGACCTGTGCAATTTGCCTCTCTACAAGCACTGTACCCGACTCCTGAAATCATGCATATGTCATTCTATTGCAAAGGAAACCCTAATGCCCTTCATAACCACAGGCCCATCTCATTGTTACGAATTCCTTTAAAAAGTCCTGGAGAAAGCAGCAAACGGACAACTTTCCAATTTATTAAAATACACCGGCCAACTGGACCCAGTCCAATCTGGGTTTCGCATGGTCATAGTACAGAAATACCTCTACTTTCTGTCACCAGTGACCTATGTATAATGTTCTATCAAGGCAACTCAGCGGACCTGGTCTTACTGGACCTCTTGAGTGCTTTCGAGATGGTCTCTCATGTTACATTGTCCTCAAGCGTATTCAATATGGGCATCTACAAGACTGCACTTAAGTGGCTAGGTTGTTTTATTTCCAGCAGAACTCAGACAGTATCTCTTACTGTATCTCTTACTCCTTGTTCCTTTTCTTCCTCTCTCTTTTGTGGGGTACCTCAGGGCTCATCGCTGATCTTCATCCTATTCAATAGTTATATTATCACTTTGATCTCTGATATGCGTTCCTTTAGTATGGACATCATATCATCCACAGACCATAAAAAGGATCTTTCCCATCCAAAACTTGTTCCTACTGCTGTCTGTATAAGAATGTACTAGCTATCTGAAAAAATGCTAATTGCCTCAAACTAAACCAGGGCTGGAGTCGGGGTACCACGCAGGTGGACGGCGTCCCCCCACTTATTTTAGCGCAAGCTCGATAACTATACACTACAACTGAGTGCAAGCCACCTTTCGTGACGCCACTTCCTGTCGTGACGTCAGCGTCCCCCCACTTCTTTTTTTAGGACTTGTGCCCTGAACTAAACTGTTACCAAACTTAAATTTGAATCTATACAGTGATCACCACGGTGGTGGTACCTATTTAATGAGTTAGAAGTCTTGGTTTTATCGTGGATCACCATCTGTGCTTCGCCAAATAAACTAACCATGTTTCTTCCATATGCTTCTCTCTGCTCAAGATGTTGGCAAAGATTTTACACTTGCTCCCCGAGTGATCTGCTAAAACAGTAGTCCAAGCCCTCATCACTTCAATTCTGGATTATGGCAAACAGTGTTCCTCAGTGTCCCTGATTATCTGATCTGCTGCTCACAGATGGTTGAGGACACCACAGCCAGTTGTATACTAAATCTTCCACTGCCTTGGTTATGCAAAACTCCTAGATTTTCACAGGGTTACAGTCGGGAAACATTTCATCTTTATAGCTATATTTTTTGTCCACAGAGCTATAAATAAGAAAGGGCCTTTCAACCTACATTTGTTGTCGTGTTAGAACTGACTCCTCCACCAACTATCTTGAACACTTAGTACATCTTCCTCGAGATAAGCTTTTGTTCAACCTGTTAAACGCAGCTGTGTTGGGGGCATTTGTTTTCTTATCTGGTCTAAGCATTGGCACTTCCTTCCAGTATCTTTTCATGCTACCACCAATCTCACCATCTAAAAAAAGTAAAAGAATTCAAACCTGTCTTTTTAAAATTTTCATCCACGCTCCCTTGCTGAATGATGGATAGAAAGCACCAGGACATACTATGGGGTATTTGTCTTGCTTTACACAATCCTAAAATACCATCAAGTATTACTTTATCTGCTCAGAAATGGGTAAGGAAGCACCCAATCAGGCATACCGTTCACACAGATGCATTGTGGTAAATGATGCAGTGCATGATAACACTCACTTTAGTTGAAAGTCTTTGCAGTAGTAACTATTGTTAGTACACAATGCTATGTATCTCTAGACACTTGTTTCAGGTCATTTGTGATTCTTCAGTCGAGACTAATACTTAAATTTGGGGTTGCTGGAAAGGCTGCTTACAGTTTTCCTAGGTAGCTATAGTACTCTCAGAGCGCAGTTGATCCCAATGAGTTTGTCAGCCCAATAATGCAACATGGCACCAATCCAAAAAGGGAGGCGGGAGCACACTGCTTGGGTTACCAACATAATCCACCTAGATGCATTGCGGTACATGCATTGCATGATATCACTCACTTTAGTTGAAAGGCTGTACAGTATTCCCCATTGGCACAACCAGTATTTTTTGTATAGACTTGTTTCAGGATAGTTGTCCTTCTTCCGTTGAGAGTAACACTTAAATGTGGGATTGCTGGAAGTGCTGCTTAGAGTCTTCACTGGTGTCTACACCACTCCCAGAGTGCAGGTGCACAGATGGCAAAGTTAGGCCTCAAGCACCCCTCCGTTAGGGTCCACTTAGTGGTGATTTTAAGATTTAGATTATCTTAATTCTCATTCTTTCAATCAACTATACTCATCAAGGAGTTTCTGGTATGACCGTTCACTCTTTTCGCCTCTGTGGCCCCCAGTTTCCACTGGGAACTTGACACTTTCCTCAGTCAGTTGAAGAAACAACCTGAACTAAATTAGGTTGTTGGGGGAAGTAAGTACCCACCACAAGTAATAATTACAATCCATGTCAAGGTAACCCTCAAAGTCACTAAATTAACCTGAGCTCAATCCCCTGGAAGCTATGGCGCAGAGCTTACAGATGTAACTTAGAGTCAATATATAAAGGGGCAGATTTACAAGAAGTAACGCATCGCTGGCGCAACGCAGCGATGCATCCAAAAAAAGTACCACGACTGCGGCAATGCAAATCACTATGGATGCGCCAAATTTACAACTTGGTGGACCATGGCACAACACGGCAGCCTGCATCAGAAGAATTGACGTAGGTGCCACAAAACTACTGCAAATCAGCCTGATGCAACTGCTGAAAAAGTGACATAAGGCAGTTTTGCTTCATCCAACGCCAGCCGGAGCACTCTGCGACGCTCACCACTGCATGAAGCAGCAAAAAAGCACCCCTAAAAAAAAAAACAAATCCTAAAAAAAGCCTTTGGGGGACCATAGAGGAGTCTGCAATGGACCAGGAAGGACACTGCAGTAGTCAGGGACTTCAAGCAACCACCCGCAGCAAAAGCCCTGATGCAAATGCAGAGACCCTGGCAAAGAGGAAGCGCAAATTGAACTTTGGTGAAGAGGAGAATGAAATACTGGTCATTGAGGTGACCAATTACCAGCACCAGCTCTTCGTGAGTTCAAAGTTGCCACTTGCCAAAAAGGAGGCGATATGGTAGACCACTGTCCAGAAGATAAACAGGGTAGGACAAGCTAAGAGTACTGTCGTTGACTGTAAAATGCGATGGCACGACGGCAAGCGCAGAACAAAAGAAAAGCTAGCGGCCAACCGTAAGGCATCATTACAAACAGGAGGTGGTAGCCCAGCAGAACAGGAGGTTCTGGATGCCCTGGAGGAGCGGGTGGCAGCTGTCATCTCAGAGGAGTTGGTCACTGGAATATCGGGACAGGACAGTGCAGCTTAAAAAATCAAGAGCAGTCAATGAGTAAGTCACAATAAGAATGCATATATGAGTAATGGGTTATGGTTAGGGCGGAAATTTCGTTACGCCACTTTTGCAGAATTAAGGAAAAAATGTGTGAAAAACAAGCGCACGTCCTGAGGGTCTGTGTGCCCGGGACAGGGGTCCCTCTAGCACGGGCAGGCTCTCCGATCTCCCCGGCATTGCTGGGTTGAGAAGCCGGGACCTGTCCCGGGGCCTGGGTTTCGGTCAGAGACTGGGGTGTGGGAGCGCCCATCCTGCGGCCTGTGCGGCATGTGTAGTGTCCATGTGCCCGGTACACAGCCCCGATCGCACCTTTCCCCTCGGCCATCTGGTCGCACGCAATGCTTTCCAATGGGGCGACCAGATGGCCGGGCTGCCCTGGAAGTCCAGATGAGGGCTCATTTGCCTTCCCGATCCCAGCCAGGGCTCCAGGAGGTCGGGCATGTCCGGGCCTAGGGTCCCCTGAATCTCTTGGTGCGCACAGATTCCCAGAAAGAGGGGTAGCTTTCCTTCTCGATTAGTAGGGGCAGGGAATGCCGGAACACCAATCCCCGGGCTTGCTGTTCTTTGCCGGGGACCAGATTGTCTATGCCAGAACAACACCTTCCCTCCGTCCGGGGCTCCCCCCACTGGTCCACGGGGTGCCAAAGTGCCCGGTAACTCCGGGCAATCCTCCCCCAGGCGTCCGGGCCCGAGAGCTCCGGTGGTCCTCCCCGTGCCTGAGGCCCAGCCGGGGTCCCCGAGCCCCTCTGGACGTGGAGCCCCAGAGCCCTGCGTGGGCAGGTGGGAGCCCTACCGTGAAGGCTCGGGCGGGCAGATGAAAGTCCTTTCGGTCCCGGCCATCTGGTTGCACCTTTCCCCTCGGCCATCTGGTTGCACAGAATGCTTTCCAATGGGGCGACCAGATGGCCGGGCTGCCTTGGAAGTCCCGATGGGTGCTCATTTGCCACCCCAATCCCAGCCAGGGCTCCAGGAGGTCGTGTACTTTCGTGCTCAAGGGTTCCCAGAAATAGGGGTAGCTTTCCTCTGGATTAGTAGGGGCAGGGTATGCCGTGACACCCCTCCCGGGCTGGCGGTTCTTTGCCGGGGACCATGTGGGCTATGCCAGGACAACACCTCCCCTCCGTCCGGCGGCTCCCTCCTCCGGCCCACGGCATGGCAAGGTGCCTGGGACGGGCTCCATGGATCCCGGGCATTCCTCCCCGGGCGGCTGGGCCCGAGAGCTCCGGTGGTCCTCCCTGTGCCTGAGGCCCAGCCGGGGTCCCCGAGCCCACTAGCCCTGCTAGGGCAGGCGGGAGCCCTACCGGGAAGGCTCGGCTCGTAGAAGACAGATAGGAGTCCTTTCGGTCCTGGCCATTTGGTCACACCTTTCCCCTCGGCCATCTGGTCGCAGGCAATGCTTTCCAAAGGGGCAACCAGATGGGCGGGCTGCCCTGGAAGTCCCAATGGGGGCCCATTCGCCCTCCCCGATCTCAGCGAGGGCTCCAGGAGGTTGGGCGCCTCTGCGCCCTGGGTCACCTCCGTCACTCGGTTCGCACGGGTTCCCAGAAAGTGGGGTAGCTTTACTCCGGATTACTAAGGGCAGGGTATGCCGGAACACCCCTCCCGGGCTGGCATTTTTCTGCCGGGGAACAGATGGGCTATACCCGGGTAACACCTCCCAGGCGTCCGGGGCTCCCTTCTCCAGCCCGCAGCATGGCAAAGAGCCTGGGACGGGCTCCATGGGTCCCAGGCAGTCCTCCCCCGGACGTCCGGACCCAAGAGCTCCGGTGGTCCTCCCCATGCCCAAGGCCCAGTCGGGTTCTCTGAGCCCCTGGGAAGTGAATCCCCCCAGCCCTGCGTGGGCAGGCGGGAGCCCTACCGCGAAGGCTCGGGCGGGCAGATGGGAGTCCTTTTGGTCCTGCACCTTTCCCCTTGGCCATCTGATCGCACGGAATGCTTTCCAATGGAGCGACCAGGTGGCTGGGCTGCCCTGGAAGTCCCGATGGGTGCTCATTTGCCTCCCCAATCTCGGCCAGGGCTCCAGCAAGTCTGGTGCGTCCGGGCCTAGGGTCCCCTGAGTCTCTTGGTGCGCACGCGTTCCCAGAAAGAGGGTTGGCTTACCTCCGGATTAGTATAGGCAGGGTATGCCGGAACACCACCCCCTAGGCTGGCGGTTCTTTGCCGGGGACCAGATGGCCTATGCACAGACAACACTTCCCCTCCATCCGGGGGCTCACTCCTCCGGCGCAGGGCGTGGCAAAGTGCCCGGGAGGGGCTCCATAGGTCCCAGGCAGTCCTCCCCGTGTGTCCGGGCCCGAGAGCTCCGGTAGTTCTCCCCAGCTGGGTTCCCTGAGCCCTCCTGGACGCGGAGCCTCCGAGCCCTGCGTGGGCAGGCAGGAGCCCTACCGCAAAGGCTCAGGGTGGGCATATGGGAGTCCTTTCAGTCCCAGCCATCTGTTTGCACCTTTCCCCTCGGCCATCTGGTCGCACGCAATGCTTTCCAATGGGGCGACCAGATGACCGGGCTGCCCTGGAAGTCCCGATGGGGGCTCATTTGCCTCCCAAGTCCCAACCAGGGCTCCAGGAGGTCAGGCACCTTCCCACCTGGGTCCCCTGAGTCTCGCGGTGTGCACGGGTTCCCAGAAAGAGGGGTAGCTTTCCTCCAGATTAGTAGGGGCAGGGTATACTGTGACACCCCTCCCGGGCTGGTGGTTCTTTGCCGGGGACCAGGTGGGCTATGCCAGGACAACACCTCCCCTCCGTCCGAAGGCTCCCTCCTCCGGCCCACGGCATGGCAAAATTGCCCGGGACGGGCTCCATGGGTCCCGGGCAGTCCTCCCCTGGGCGTCTGGGCCCGAGAGCTCCGGTGGTCCTCCCTGTGCCTGAGGCCCAACTGATGTCCACGAGCCCCCGGGAAGCCGAGCCCAAGAGCTCTGCTAGGGCAGGCGGGAGCGCTACCGGGAAGACAGATAGGAGCCCTTTCGGTCCTGGCCATCTGCTCGCAAGCAATGCTTTCCAATGGGGCAACCAGATGGCCGGGCCACCCTGGAAGTCCCGATGGGGGCCCATTCGCCTCCCCGATCTCAGCCAGGGCTCCAGAAGGCTGGGTCCCCTCCGTCACTCGGTACGCAAGGGTTCCCAGAAAGTGGGGTAGCTTTCCTCTGGATTACTAAGGGCAGGGTATGCTGGAACACCCCTCCCGGGATGGCAGTTCTCTTCCAGGGAACAAATGGGCTATGCCCGGGCAACACATCCCAGGTGCCCGGGGCTCCCTTCTCCAGCCCGCAGCGTGGCAAAGAGCCTGGGACGGGCTCCATGGGTCCCAGGCAGTCCTCCCCCGGATGTCCGGGCCCGAGAGGTGCGGTGGTCCTCCCCATGCCCAAGGCCCAGTCGGGGTCTCTGAGCCCCTGGGAAGCGTATCCCCCGAGCCCTGCGTGGGCAGGCGAGAGCCCTACGGCGAAGGCTCAGTCCCGGACATCTGGTCGCACCTTTCTCCTCGGCCATCTTGTCGCACGCAATGCGTTCCAATGGGGCGACTAGATGGCTGGGCCGCCCTGAAAGTCCCGATGAGGGCTCATTTGCCTCCCTGATTCCCAGCGAGGGCTCAAGTAGGTCAGGTGCTTCCGCGCCTAGGGTCCCCTCAGTCTTGCTGCGCGCACAGGTTACCAGAAAGGGGGGTAGCCTTCCTCCGGATTACTAGGGACAAGGTACTCTGAGACCCCTTTAGGCCTAGCGGTCCTCAGCTGGCAGCTGGACGGGCCAGGATCCTGCCCCAGCCCTGGGTCCGTCCCTGTGTCCGGCGTGTGGCAGACTGCCCTGGATGGGGTCCGGCGAGCCCGGGGAGCCTCCCCCTGCTGGACTGGGTCCAGGGGCCCTGGGGAGGGCGGCCTCCCCACCACAGGCTTCGTCTTTGGTCCTGCTGCGTGGCAGGGTGCCTGAACGAGGTGCCGCAGGCCAGGGGAGGCTTTCCCTTCGCCTCTGGGCCCGGGAGCCCCGGCTGGGTCCAGGGGCCTGCCAGGCCCCGGCTCGGGTGCTCCAGCCCTGGGCCCCATCCCCCGGCCTGCTGCCCTGCCAAAGACCAGGGACGGGGTTCCATCGTGCCCGGGGAGCCTCCCCTTGCTCGGCTGGGTTCAGGAGGTCCCTGCGTCCCGGGGAGGGTGGCCTCCCCACTCCGGGCTCCGTCCTCATCCTGCCCCGTGGCAGGGTGCCCGATCAAGGTCCCGCAGGCCCGGGGAGGCTTTCCCCTGCGGGTAGGGTGCTCCGGCCCTGGGCCCTGTCCTCCGGCCTGCTCCTCCACCGAGAGCCCAGGACAGGGGTCCATCAGTCCCGTGCAGGTCTCCCTGCTTGTTAAGGTGTCAGAGGGCCAGTCGGGTCCCCCTCGCAGCCTACATGGCTGGGGCCCAACTGAGGCCCTGGGCCTCCGGTGCCCCATGCATCAGCACCCGCTCACTCTTTCGTTGGGACACAGAGCGACCAGATGGCTTCCCTTTTGTGCCCGGCCATCTGGTCACACCTGTCCCCTCGGCTATCTGGTCACACCTGTCCCCTCAGCCATCTGGTCGCACCTATCCCCTCGGCCATCTGGCCGCACGCAATGCTTTCCTATGGGGTGACCAGATGGCCAGGCTTCCCTGGAAGTCCTGATGAGGGCTCATTTGCCTCCCCGATCCGAGTGAGTGCTCCAGGAGGTCGTGTACTTTCGCGCCTTGGGTCCCCTTTGTCACTTCGTGTGCACGGGTTACAAGAAAGGGGGTAATTTTCCTCCGGATTACTAGGGAGAGGACCAATCAGACCTCCATGAGGTCTGGTGATTCTGAAACAGGGGAAGGCAGAACCTGGGCCCGCCCATCGGGACCCCGGGGGCCCAGGTACGCACCTGCCTCTCAGCCCCTTCCCGATGGTCCTTTTTCTCCGAGTCTGCTTGCCCTGGGAGCATGCAGGGATGCCAATTCAGCATACCACCTGCGCAGGGTGGCCTGCCATGGGGATTCCCCAGCTGTACTCTGATCGATTGGGCACTCTCGGTCCGTTTAGGGATGGACTGCTTGGCCACCCTTGGCTATCGTTTCAAGCAAAGCGCTTCCACCGCGCATGGACTGTCTGACTCGAGGGCCTGCCGCCTGGTGGGAGGCCCTTTACCCTACCCAGCAGAGTGAAGGCCGAGCGGCCCGGCAGCTCATGCCCCCAAGTGGTCTGACCAGAACGGAAGGGGTCGGGTGGCACCAGGTCCTTGGATGCTGCTGCCCAGCAGGTCCGCAGGCCCCACGCTGTCACCCCTCTCTGCCCAGCACATGTCCACAGCAGTTCGTAATGACCGTTCGGAGGGGTGCCGCCGCTGCCAGGCTCCAGCACCCCTGCGTCTTGCTCAGGCTGCGCCTCGGCCTGCCTCTCCCTCCCAGGGAGACTGCTGGGCCTGCCGGTGCCCATGTAACCGCACCTCTCCACACCCCTCCAGTGAGCCCTGCTGCCCAGGCGGGTAGGATCCTTCCCCTGGTACAGTGAAACTGCGAATGGCTCATTAATCAGTTATGGTTCCTTTGATTGCTCCATCTGTTACTTGGGTAACTGTGGTAATTCTAGAGCTAATACATGCAGACGAGCGCTGACCTCCCGGGATGTGTGCATTTATCAGACCAAGACCAATCCGGGCTCGCCCGGCCACTTTGGTGACCCTAGATAACCTCGGGCC